>NC_092055.1:97554370-97784298 GCF_003086295.3 Arachis hypogaea | reverse complement strand
AACAATTTAACATTCATAAACAATCAAATTCAAAAATATGCACTGTTCAAGCATTCATTCAGAAAACAATAGTATTGCCACCATCAAGATAATTAAACTGTTTTAAAATTTGAAATTCATGCACTTCTTTTCTTTTCAATTAAAAACATTTTTCATTTAAGAAAGGTGATGATTCATTTTCATAGCTTTAAGGCATAGACACTAATGATCATGTAATAAAGACACAAACATAGATAAACATAAAGCATAATTTCGAAAAAAGGAAAATAAAGAACAAGGAAGTAAAGAACGGGTCCACCTTAGTGATGGCGGCTTGTTCTTCCTCTTGAAGATCTTATGGAGTGCTTGAGCTCCTCAATGTCTCTTCCTTGCCTTTGTTGCTCCTCTCTCATGGTTCTTTGATCTTTCTAATTTCATGGAGGAGGATGGAATGCTCTTGGTGCTCCACCCTTAGTTGTCCCATGTTGAACTTAATTCTCCTAGGGAGGTGTTGATTTACTCCTAATAGTTTTGTGGAGGAAGATGCATCCCTTGAGGTATCTCAGGGATTTCATGATGAGGAATTTCCTCATGCTCTTGATGAGGTTCTCTCACTTGCTCCATCCTTTTCTTGGTGATGGGCTTGTCCTCATCAATGAGGATGTCTTCCTCTATGTCAATTCCAACTGAATTGCAGAGGTGACAAATGAGATGAGGGAAGGCTAACCTTGCCATAGTAGAGGACTTGTCCGCCACCTTGTAGAGTTCTTGGGATATAACCTCATGAACTTCTACTTCATCTCTAATCATGATGCTATGAATCATGATAGCCCGGTCTATAGTAACTTCGGACCGGTTGCTAGTGGGAATGATTGAGCGTTGGATGAACTCCAACCATCCCCTAGCCACGGGCTTGAGGTCATGCGTTCTTAGTTGAACCGGCTTCCCTCTTGAATCTCTCTTCCATTGAGCGCCCTCTTCACAGATGTCCATGAGGACTTGGTCCAACCTTTGATCAAAGTTACCCTTCTAGTGTATGGGTGTGCATCTCCTTGCATCATGGGCAAGTTGAACGCCAACCTTACATTTTCTGGACTAAAATCTAAGTAATTCCCCGAACCATTGTAAGCCAATTCTTAGGGCCCGGGTTCACACTTTGATCATGGTTCTTGGTGATCCATGCATTGGCATAGAATTCTTGAACCATTAAGATTCCAACTTGTTGAATGGGGTTAGTGAGAACTTCCTAACCTTTCTTCGGATCTCATGTCGGATCTCTGGATATTCGCCCTTTTTGAGCTTAAAAGGGACCTCGGGGATCACCTTCTTCTTGGCCACAACTTCATAGAAGTGGTCTTGATGCACCCTTGAGAGGAATCTCTCCATCTCCCATGACTCGGAGGTGGAAGCTTTTGCCTTCCCTTTCCTCTTTCTAGAGGTTTCTCCGGCCTTTTGTGCCATTAATGGTTATGGAAAAACAAAATCTTTAGCTTTTACCACACCAAACTTAGAAGGTTGCTCATCCTCGAGCAAAAGAAGAAAGAAGAGAGTAGAAGAAGAAGAAATAGAGGAGATGGAGTGGCTTTGTGTTTCGGCCAAGGGGGAGAAGTGGTGTTTAGGTTGTGTGAAAATGAAGGAGTGAAGATGGGTTTATATAGGAGTGAGAAGGGGGTGTATGGTTCGGCCATTATGGGTGGGTTTGAGTGGGAAAGTGGTTTGAATTTGAATGGTGAGGTAAGTGGGATTTTATGAAGGATGGATGTGAGTGGTGAAGAGAATGGTAGGATTTGATAGGTGAGGGGTTTTGGGGAAGAGGTATTGAGGTGATTGGTGAATGGGTGAAGAAGAGAGAGAGTGGTGGGGTAGGTGGGAATCCTGTGGGGTCCACAGATCCTGAGGTGTCAAGGATATCTCATCCCTGCACCAAGTGGTGTGCAAAACGCCCCTTTCTGCCAATCCTGGCGTTAAACGCCAGGCTGCTGCCCATTTCTGGCGTTTAACGCCAGCTTCTTGCCCATTCCTGGCGTTAAACGCCAGTCTGGTGCCCTTTTCTGGCGTTAAATTCCCAGAATGGTGCCAGACTGGGCGTTTAACGCCCATTCTGCTACCTTTACTGGCATTTAAGCGCCAGTAAGTTTCTCCTCCAGGGTGTTCTATTTTTCATTCTGTTTTTCACTTTTTCAATTGTTTTTGTGACTTCACATGATCATCAACCTATAGGAAACATAAAATAACAATAGAAAATAGAAAATTATCATAGAATAGTAACGATTGGGTTGCCTCCCAACAAGCGCTTCTTTAATGTCAATAGCTTGACAGTGGGCTCTCATGGAGCCTCACAGATGTTCAGAGCAATGTTGGAACCTCCCAACACCAAACTTAGAGTTTGAATGTGGGGGTTTAACACCAAACTTAGAGTTTGGTTGTGGCCTCCCAACACCAAACTTAGAGTTTGACTGTGGGGGCTCTATTTGACTCTGTATTGAGAGAAGCTCTTCATGCTTCCTCTACATGGTTATAGAGGGATATCCTTGAGCTTTAAACACAAGGGAGTCTTCATTCACTTGAATGATCAATTCTCCTCTGTCAACATTAATCACAGCCTTTGCTGTGGCTAGGAAGGGTCTGCCAAGGATGATGGATTCATCCATACACATCCCAGTTTCTAGGATTATGAAATCAGCAGGGATGTAATGGTCTTCAACCTTTACCAAGACATCCTCTACAAGTCCATAAGCCTGTTTCTTTGAATTGTCTGCCATCTCTAGTGAGATTCTTGCAGCTTGTACCTCAATGATCCCTAGCTTCTCCATTACAGAGAGAGGCATAAGGTTTATGCTTGACCCTAGGTCACACAGAGCCTTCTCAAAGGTCATAGTGCCTATGGTACAAGGGATTGAGAACTTTCCAGGGTCCTGTCTCTTTTGAGGTAATCTCTGCCTAGTCAAGTCATCCAGTTCTTTGATGAGTAATGGAGGTTCATTCTCCCAAGTCTCATTACCAAATAACTTGGCATTTAGCTTCATGATTGCTCCAAGGTACTTAGCAACTTGCTCTTCAGTGACATCTTCATCCTCTTCAGAGGAAGAATACTCATCAAAGCTCATGAATGGCAAAAGTAAATTCAATGGAATCTCTATGGTCTCAGAATGAGCCTCAAATTCCCATGGTTCCTCATTAGGGGACTCCTTGGAGGTCAGTGGGCGTCCATTGAGGTCTTCCTCAGTGGGAATCACTGCCTCTTCCTCCTCTCCATGTTTGGCCATGTGAGATGTGGTTATGGCCTTGCACTCTCTTTTTAGATTTTCTTCTGTATTGCTAGGGAGAGTGCTAGGAGGGAGTTCAGTAATTTTCTTACTCAGCTGACCCAATTGTGCCTCCAAATTTCTAATGGAGGACCTTGTTTCAGTCATGAAACTTTGAGTGGTTTTGATTAGATCAGAGACAATGGTTGTTAAGTCAGAGTGGCTCTGCTTAGAATTCTCTGTTTGTTGCTGAGAAGATGATGGAAAAGGCTTGCTATTGCTAAACCTGTTTCTTCCACCATTATTGTTGTTGAAACTTTGTTGAGGTCTCTGTTGATCCTTCCATGAGAGATTTGGATGATTTCTCCATGAAAGATTATAGGTGTTTGATGAGCGGATAATTTATACGCTTTTTGGCATTATTTTTAGTTTGTTTTTAGTATATTTTAATTAGTTTTTATTATATTTTTATTAGTTTTTAAATAAAAATCACTCTTCTGGACTTTACTTTGAGTTTGTGTGTTTTTTTGTAATTTCAGGTATTTTCTGGCTGAAATTGAGGGACCTGAGCAAAAATCTGATTCAGAGGCTGAAAAAGGACTGCAGATGCTGTTGGATTCTGACCTCCCTGCACTCAAAGTGTATTTTCTGGAGCTACCAAAGCCCAATTGGCGCGCTCTTAATTGCGTTGGAAAGTAGACATCCTGGGCTTTCCGGAAATATATAATAGTCCATACTTTGCCCAAGATTTGATGGCCCAAACAGGCGTACTAAGTCAGCTCAAGAATTTTGGCGTTTAACTCCAAAACTGGCACAAAAGCTGGAGTTAAACGCCCAAACTGGCACAAAAGCTGGTGTTTAACTCGAAGAAAAGTCTCTACACGAAAATGCTTCAATGCTCAGCCCAAGCACACACCAAGTGGGCCCGGAAGAAGATTTCTGCATTAATTACTTATTTCTGTAAACCCTAGGCTACCAGTTTTCTATAAATAAGACCTTTTGCCATTGTATTTTCTATAACCCTTCATGGGGAAATCATCTAAATATCTCATGGAAGGATCAACAGAGACCTCAAAAAGGTTTCAACAATAATAATGGTGGAAGAAACAGGTTTAGCAATAGCAAGCCTTTTCCATCACCTTCTCAGCAACAGACAGAGAATTCTAAGCAAGGCCACTCTGACTTAGCAACCATTGTCTCTGATCTAATCAAAACCACTCAAAGTTTCATGACTGAAACAAGATCCTCCATTAGAAATTTGGAGGCACAAGTGGGTTAGCTGAGTAAGAAAATTACTGAACTCCCTCCCAGTACTCTCCCAAGCAATACAGAAGAGAATCCAAAGAGAGAGTGCAAGGCCATAAATACGTCTCACATGGCCGAACCTGGAGAGGAGGAAGAAGCAGTAATCTCTACTGAGGAAGACCTCAATGGACGCCCACTGACCTCCAAGGAGTCCCCTAATGAGGAACCATGGGAATCTGAGGCTCATTCTGAGACCATAGAGATTCCATTGAATTTACTTCTGCCTTTCATAAGCTCTGATGAGTATTCTTCCTCTGAAGAGGATGAAGATGTCACTGAAGAGCAAGTTGCTAAGTACCTTGGAGAAATCATGAAGCTAAATGCCAAGTTATTTGGTAATGAGACTTGGGAGAATGAACCTCCATTGCTCATCAAAGAACTGGATGACTTGACTAGGCAGAGATTACCTTAAAAGAGACAAGATCCTAGAAAGTTCTCAATACCTTGTACCATAGGCACCATAACCTTTGAGAAGGCTCTATGTGAACTAGGGTCAAGCATAAACCTCATGCCTCTCTCTGTAATGGAGAAGCTAAGGATCATTGAGGTACAAGCTGCATGAATCTCACTGGAGATGGCAGACAATTCAAAGAAACAGGCTTATGGACTTGTAGAGGATGTCTTGGTAAAGGTTGAAGACCATTACATCCCTGCTGATTTCATAATCCTAGAAACTGGGAAGTGTATGGATGAATCCGTCATCCTTGGCAGACCCTTCCTAGTCACAGCAAAGGCTGTGATTGATGTTGACAGAGGAGAATTGATCATTCAAGTGAATGAAGACTCCCTTGTGTTTAAAGCTCAAGGATATCCCTCTGTAACCATGGAGAGGAAGCATGAAGAGCTTCTCTCAATACAGAGCCAAATAGAGCCCCCACAGTCAAACTCTAAGTTTGGCGTTGGGAGGCCACAACCAAACTTTAAGTTTGGTGTTGAACCCCCACATTCAAACTCTAAGTTTGGTGTTGGGAGGTTCCAATATTGCTCTGAACATTTGTGAGGCTCCATGAGAGCCACTGTCAAGCTATTGACATTAAAGAAGCTCTTGTTGGGAGGCAACCCAATTTTTACTTATCTATGTTAAATTTCTATTTTCTTTTGTTATTTTATGTTTTCTGTAGGTTGATGATCATGTGAAGTCACAAAAAACAATTGAAAAAGCAAAAACAAAGTGAAAAATAGAATGAAAAATAGAACACCCTGGAGGAGATAGTTACTGGCGTTTAAATGCCAGTAAAGGTAGCAGATTGGGCGTTAAACGCCCAGTCTGGCACCATTCTGGGCGTTTAACACCAGGAATGGGCAAGAAGCTAGCGTTAAACGCCAGAAATGGGCAGCAGCCTGGCGTTTAACGCCAGGATTGGCAGAAAGGGGCGTTTTTGCACGCCACTTGGTGCAGGGATGAGATATCCTTGACACTTCAAGATCTGTGTACCCCACAGGATCCCCACCTACCCCACCACTCTCTCTTCTTCACCCATTCACCAATCACCTCAATACCTCTTTCCCAAAACCCCCTCACCTATCAAATCCCAGCATTCTCTTCACCACTCACATCCATCCTTCATAAAACCCCACCTACCTCACCATTCAAATTCAAACAAATTTCCCACCCAAACCCACCCATAATGGCTGAACCATAAAGCCCAATCCATCTCCTCTATTTCTTCTTCTTCTACTCTCTTCTTTCTTCTTTTGCTCGAGGACGAGCAACCTTCTAAGTTTGGTGTGGTAAAAGCTAAAGCTTTTTGTTTTTCCATAACCATTAATGGCACCAAAGGCCGGAGAAACCTCTAGAAATAGGAAAGGGAAGGCAAAAGCTTCCACCTCCGAGTCATGGGAGATGGAGAGATTCCTCTCAAGGGTGCATCAAGACCACTTCTATGAAGTTGTGGCCAAGAAGAAGGTGATCCCCGAGGTCCCTTTTAAGCTCAAAAAGGGCGAATATCCGGAGATCCGACATGAGATCCGAAGAAGAGGTTGGGAAGTTCTCACCAACCCCATTTAACAAGTCGGAATCTTAATGGTTCAAGAGTTCTATGCCAATGCATGGATCACCAAGAACCATGATCAAAGCGTGAATCCGGACCCTAAGAATTGGCTTACAATGGTTCGGGGAATTACTTAGATTTTAGTCCGGAAAATGTAAGGTTGGCGTTCAACTTGCCCATGATGCAAGGAGATGCACACCCATACACTAGAAGGGTCAACTTTGATCAAAGGTTGGACTAAGTCCTCATGGACATCTGTGAAGAGGGCGCTCAATGGAAGAGAGATTCAAGAGGGAAGCCGGTTCAACTAAGAACGCATGACCTCAAGCCCGTGGCTAGGGGATGGTTGGAATTCATCCAACGCTCAATCATTCTCACTAGCAACCGGTCCGAAGTTACTATAGACCGGGCTATCATGATTCATAGCATCATGATTAGAGATGAAGTAGAAGTTCATGAGGTTATATCCCAAGAACTCTACAAGGTGGCGGACAAGTCCTCTACTATGGCAAGGTTAGCCTTCCCTCATCTCATTTGTCACCTCTGCAATTCAGCTGGAATTGACATAGAGGAAGACATCCTCATTGATGAGGACAAGCCCATCACCAAGAAAAGGATGGAGCAAGTGAGAGAACCTCATCAAGAGCATGAGGAAATTCCTCATCATGAAATCCCTGAGATACCTCAAGGGATGCATCTTCCTCCACAAAACTATTGGGAGCAAATCAACACCTCCCTAGGAGAATTAAGTTCCAACATGGGACAACTAAGGGTGGAGCACCAGGAGCATTCCATCCTCCTCGATGAAATTAGAGAAGAACAAAGAACCATGAGAGAGGAGCAACAAAGGCAAGGAAGATAAATTGAGGAGCTCAAGCACTCCATAAGATCATCAAGAGGAAGAACAAGCCGCCATCACTAAGGTGGACCCGTTCTTTAACTTCTTTGTTCTTTATTTTCCTGTTTTTCGAAATTTTATGCTTATGTTTATTTATGTTTGTGTCTTTATTACATGATCATTAGTGTCTATGCCTTAAAGCTATGAAAATGAATCCATCACCTTTCTTAAATGAAAAATGTTTTTAATTGAAAAAGAAAAAGAAGTGCATGAATTTCAAATTTTAAAACAGTTTAATTATCTTGATGTGGTGGCAATACTATTGTTTTTCTGAATGAATGCTTGAACAGTGCATATTTTTGAATTTTATTGTTTATGAATGTTAAAATTGTTGGCTCTTGAAAAAATGAAAGGAAAAGGAGAAATGTTATCTGATGATCTGAAAAATCATAAAATTGATTCTTGAAGGAAGAAAAAGCAGCGAAAAGCTTGCAAAAAAAAAAGAGAAAAGCAAGCAGAAAATGCCAATACCCCTTTAAACCAAAAGGCAAGGGTGATAAAAAGGATCCAAGGCTTTGAGCATCAGTAGAAAGGAGGGCCCACAGGAATAAAATCCTGGCCTAAGCAGCTAAACCAAGCTGTCCCTAACCATGTGCTTATGGCGTGAAGGTGTCAAGTGAAAACTTGAGACTGAGCAGTTAAAGTCGAGGTCCAAAGCAAAAAAGAAGAGTGTGCTTAAGAACCCTGGACACCTCTAATTGGGGACTCTAGCAAAGCTGAGTCACAATCTGAAAAGGTTCACCCAGTTATGTGTCTGTGGCATTTATGTATCCGGTGGTAATACTGGAAAACAAAGTGCTTAGGCCCACGGCCAAGACTCATAAAGTAGCTGTGTTCAAGAATCAACATACTTAACTAGGAGAATCAATAACACTATCTGGATTCTGAGTTCCTATAGATGCCAATCATTCTGAACTTCAAGGGATAAAGTGAGATGCCAAAACTGTTCAGAAGCAAAAAGCCAAAAGCCCCGCTCATCTAATTAATACTGATGTTCATAGATGTTTTTCGAATTCATTGAATATTCTCTTCTTTTTATCCCATTTGATTTTTAGTTGCTTGGGGACAAGCAACAATTTAAGTTTGGTGTTGTGATGAGCGGATAATTTATACGCTTTTTGGCATTCTTTTTAGTATGTTTTTAGTATATTTTAATTAGTTTTTATTATATTTTTATTAGTTTTTAAATAAAAATCACTCTTCTGGACTTTACTATGAGTTTGTGTGTTTTTCTGTAATTTCAGGTATTTTCTGGCTGAAATTGAGGGACCTGAGCAAAAATCTGATTCAAAGGCTGAAAAAGGACTGCAGATGCTGTTGGATTCTGACCTCCCCGCACTCAAAGTGGATTTTCTAGAGCTACAGAAGCCCAATTGGTGCGCTCTCAATTTCGTTGGAAAGTGGAAATCCTGGGCTTTCCAGCAATATATAATAGTTCATACTTTGCCCAAGATTTAATGGCCCAAATAGGCATACTAAGTCAGCTCAAGAATTCTGGCATTTAACTCCAAAACTGGCACAAAAGCTGGAGTTAAACGCCCAACCTGGCACAAAAGCTGGCATTTAACTCCAAGAAAAGTCTCTACACGAAAATGCTTCAATGCTCAGCCCAAGCACACACCAAGTGGGCCTGGAAGAAGATTTCTCCATTAATTACTTATTTCTGTAAACCCTAGGCTACCAGTTTTCTATAAATAGGACCTTTTGCCATTGTATTTTGAGACTATCAATCTTTGATAAGTCTTATGCTATCTTAGACACGTTTGGAGGCTGGCTATTCGGCCATGCCTAGACCTTGTTCTTATGTATTTTCAACGGTGGAGTTTCTACACACCATAGATTAAGGTGTGGAGCTCTGCTGTTCTTCATGAATTAATGCAATTACTACTGTTTTTCTATCTAACTCAAGTCTATTTCTTCTCCAAGATATTCATTCATTCTTCAACTTGATGAATATGATGATCCGTGACACTCATCATCATTCTCACCTATGAACGCGTGATTGACAACCACTTCCGTTCTACATGAACAAGCTTGAATGTGTATCTCTTGGGTTTCTAATCTAAGATTGGAACCTTCGTGGTATAGGCTAGAATTATTGGCGGCCATTCCTGAGATCCGGAAAGTCTAAACCTTGTCTGTGGTATTCTGAGTAGGATCTGGGAAGGGATGACTGTGACGAGCTTCAAACTCGCGATTATGGGGCGTGTGACAGACGCAAAAGGATCAATGGATCCTATTCCGACATGATCGAGAACCGACAACTGATTAGCCGATGTTGTGACAGAGCATCAGGACCATTTTCACTGAGAAGACGGGATGTAGCCATTGACATGCAAGGTGATGCCCAACATAAAGCTTGCCATGGAAAGGAGAATGAATGATTGGAAGAAGGCAATAGGAAAGCAGAGGTTCAAGGGGAACAAAGCATCTTCATACGCTTATCTGAAATCCACCAATGAATTACATAAGTATCTCTATCTTTATTTTATGTTTTATTCCTCTTTTAATTATCAATCCTCCATAACCATTTAAATCTGCCTGACTGAGATTTACAAGATGACCATAGCTTGCTTCAAGCCGATGGTCTCCGTGGGATCGACCCTTACTCACGTAAGGTTTATTACTTGGACGACTCAGTGCACTTGCTGGTTAGTTGTGCGGAATTGTGACAAAGTGTGATTCACGTTTGAGAGCTCCAAGTCTTTGGCGCTATTGTTGATGATCACAATTTCGTGCACCAGTGTTTCCATAGGATTCTCCCATGTAATTCACCTCTTCCATTGCTGGGTTCTCAGGATCATAAGCTTCTTCTTCAGAGGAAGCTTCCTTAGTACTGCCTGTTGCTGCTTGCATTTCAGACAGACTCTGAGAAATCATATTGACTTGTTGGGTCAATATTTTATTCTGAGCCAATATGGCATTCAGAGTATCAATCTCAAGAACTCCCTTCTTCTGAGTTGTCCCATTATTCACAGGATTCCTTTCATAAGTGTACATTAATTGGTTATTTGCAACCATTTCAATGAGTTCTTGTGCTTCTGCAGGCGTCTTCTTCAGATGAAGAGATCCTCCAGCAGAGCTATCCAATGACATCTTGGATAGTTCAGACAGACCATCATAGAAAATACCTATGTTGCTCCATTCTGAAAGCATGTCAGAAGGGCACCTTCTGATCAATTGCTTGTATCTTTCCCATGCTTCATAGAGGGATTCTCCTTCCTTCTATCTGAAGGTTTGGACTTCCACTCTAAGCTTGCTCAATTTTTGAGGTGGAAAGAACTTTGCCAAGAAGGCATTGACTAGCTTTTCCCAAGAGTTCAGGCTTTCTTTAGGTTGTGAATCCAATCATGTCCTAGCTCTGTCTCTTACAGCAAAAGAAAAAAGCATAAGTCTGTAGACTTTAGGGTTAACCCCATTGGTCTTGACAGTGTCACAAATTTGCAAGAATTCAGCTAAGAACTGATGAGGATCTTCCAATGGAAGTCCATGAAACTTGCAATTCTGTTGCATTAGAGAAACTAATTGAGGCTTAAGCTCAAAGTTGTTTGCTCTAATGGCAGGGATTGAGATGCTTCTCCCATAGAAATCAGGAGTAGGTGCAGTAAAGTCACCAAGCACCTTCCTTGCATTGTTGGCATTGTTGTTGTTTTTGGCTGCCATGGTTTCTTCTTCTTTGAAGAGCTCTGTTAGGCCCTCTAGAGAGAGTTGTGTTTTGGTTTCTCTTAGCTTTCTCTTCAAGGTCCTTTCAGGTTCAGGATCAGCTTCAACAAGAATACTTTTATCTTTGCTCCTGCTCATATGAAAGAGAAGAGAACAAGAAAGTATGGAATCCTCTATGTCACAGTATAGAGATTCCTTGAAGTGAAAAGAATAATAGAAGGAGGAGGTGGAGAAGAGGGAATTCGAACTTATCAAGAGGGACAGAGTTCGAATTGCACCTTGATGAGGAGTCTTAGTTCCTTAAATAGAAGGATGTGAAAAGAGGGGAAGAATTTTCGAAAATAAATTAAAAAGATTTTAAAAAAATAAAAAAGAAATTTGAAAATTTGATTGAGATTTTCGAAAACTAAGATTGGAAAGAAATCAAGTGATTTTTTTGAAAAAGATTTTGAAATCAGAAATTAAAAAGATATGATTGAAAATTAATTTTGAAAAAGGGTGTGATTGAAAAGATATGATTGAGAAGATATGATTGAAAATCAAATTAAAAAGAGAAAGTTTTAAAACTAAAGTTGATTACTTGACTAACAAGAAATTAGAAGATATGATTCTAAAATTTAAAATTTGATCCTTTCTTAATAGGCAAGTAACAACTTGAAAATTTTGAAGTAAATCTTAGATTGAAGCAAGGATTTTTGAAAATATTAAAAATAAATATAAAATGGAAAGAAATTGATTTTGAAAGAGATATGATTGAAAATATATGATTTGAAAAAGATTTGATTTTGAAAAAATATGAAAACTTGAAAAAAAATGTGAATTAAATACAAAATCTTCCCCCTAGTGTCATCCTGGTGTTAAACGCCCAGAATGGTACCCATTATGGCGTTTAACGCCCAAATCTCTACCTTTTTGGGCGTTAAACGCCCAGCCAGGTACCCTGGCTGGCGTTTAAACGCCAGTTTTCCTTCTTCACTGGGTGTTTTGAATGCCCAGCTTTTTCTGTTTGATTCCTCTACTGAATGTTCTGAATCTTCAATTCTCTGTATTATTGACTTGAAAAGACATAGTTTTAAAAAATATTTTTGAATTTTTGATGATGGGAATCAATAAAAAATGCAACTAAGATCAAATAAACAATGCATGCAAGACACCAAATTTAAAAGTTTGTATACTAAGGACTATAACAATGTAAAAATGCATATGAGAAACAACAAAACACACAAAATAAGAGAATTTAAAGATCAGAGCAATGAAATCATCAAGAACAACTTGAAGATCAATGAAGAACATAATGCATATATTCGAAAAATGCAAGAAGAATAAAAACATGCAATTGACACCAAACTTAAAAATTGATACTAGACTCAAACAAGAAACATAAAATATTTTTTGTTTTTATGGTTTTATAAATTTTTTTGTGATTTTCGAAACTTATATAGAAAAGAAAATAAAAAGAATCAAAACTTTTAATAAGAATTCCAGGAATCATGCAATGTTAGTCTAAAGCTTCAGTCTAAAAAGGATTAGACATGTTTGGCCAAGATTCAGCAGGACATTACATTCAATAGCTAAATTGATGAGAATCAATCAGCTTTTGTGATGGTGGGAACATCACCTTGAAACTCTAGAATTCATTCTTAAAAATTCCAAAGAAAAGATTCCTAATCTAAGCAACAAGATGAACCATCAGTTGTCCAAACTCGAACAATCCCCGGCAACGGCGCCAAACAGTTGGTGCACGAAATTGTGATCATCAACAATGGCGCCAAAGACTTGGAGCTCTCAAACGTGAATCACACTTTGTCACAATTCCACACAACTAACCAGCAAGTGCACTAGGTCGTCCAAGTAATAAACCTTACGTGAGTAAGGGTCGATCCCACGGAGATTATCGGCTTGAAGCAAGCTATGGTCATCTTGTAAATCTCAGTCAGGCGATTCAAATGGTTATGGAGTTTAAGGTGATGAAAATAAACATAAAATAAAGATAGAGATACTTATGTAATTCATTGGTGGATTTCAGATAAGCGTATGAAGATGCTTTGTTCCCCTTGAACCTCTGCTTTCCTATTGCCTTCTTCCAATCATTCATACTCATTTCCATGGCAAGCTTTATGTTGGGCATCACCGTTGTCAATGGCTACATCCCGTCCTCTCAGTAAAAATGGTCCTGATGCTCTGTCACAACATCGGCTAATCAGCTGTCGGTTCTTGATCATGTCGGAATAGGATCCATTGATCCTTTTGCGTCTGTCACACGCCCCACAATCGTGAGTTTGAAGCTCGTCACAGTCATCCCTTTCCAGATCCTACTCGGAATACCACAGACAAGGTTTAGATTTTCTGGATCTCAGGAATGGCCGCCAATAATTCTAGCCTATACCACGAAGGTTCCAATCTTAGATTAGAAACCCAAGAGATACACATTCAAGCTTGTTCATGTAGAACTGAAGTGGTTGTCAATCACGCGTTCATAAGTGAGAATGGTGATAAGCGTCACATAATCATCACATTCATCATGTTCTTGGGTGCGAATGAATATCTTGGAGAAGAAATAGACTTGAGTTGGATCGAAAAACAGTAGTAATTGCATTAATTCATGAAGAACAGCAAAGCTCCACACCTTAATCTATGGTGTGTAGAAACTCCACCGTTGAAAATACATAAGAACAAGGTCTAGGCATGGCCGAATGGCCAGCCTCCAAACGTGTCTAAGATAGCATAAGACTTATCAAAGATCGATCGTCTGAAAATACAATGGCAAAAGGTCCTATTTATAGAAAACTAGTAGCCTAGGGTTACAGAAATCAATAATTAATGCAGAAATCTTCTTCCGGGCCCACTTGGTGTTTGCTTGGGCTGAGCATTGAAGCATTTTCGTGTAGAGACTTTTCTTGGAGTTAAACGCCAGCTTTTGTGCCAGTTTGGGCGTTTAACTCCAGCTTTTGTGCCAGTTTTGGAGTTAAACGCCAGAATTCTTGAGCTGACGTAGAACGCCTGTTTAGGCCATCAAATCTCGGGCAAAGTATGGATTATTATATATTGCTGGAAAGCCCAGGATGTCTACTTTCCAACGCAATTGAGAGTGCGCCAATTGGGCTTTTGTAGCTCCATAAAATCCACTTTGAGTGCAGGGTGGTCCGAATCCAACAGCATCTGCAGTCTTTTTTCAGCCTCTGAATCAGATTTTTGCTCAGGTCTCTCAATTTCAGCCAGAAAATACCTGAAATTACAGAAAAATACACAAACTCATAGTAAAGTCTAGAAGAGTGATTTTTATTTAAAAACTAATAAAAATATAATAAAAACTAATTAAAATATACTAAAAACAATGCCAAAAAGTGTATAAATTATCCGCTTATCACACGCACACGTCTCTGAGCTCATCTCCTTTGATTCTTCATGTTTCTTCCACTTTGCAAGCTCTTCTTCCATTTTCTCCAACCCATTCTTGCCTTATACACCTGAAATCACTCACAAACAACATAAAGGCATCGAATGGAAGGGAAATAGAATAAAATGGATTCAATTAGGCACAAAAGAGCATATTTTCATAATCAAGCACAATTTGGAAGGAAAGTTCAAAAGCATGCTATTCAAGGGAATAAGTGCAAGTTTATATGATGAAAATCCATTCAATTCTAACAAAAAATCATCATCAAATATGGATTCATCAATTCCCCTACACTTAAACACTAGCATGTCCTCATGCTAAACACACAAAGGAGATACATGAAAGGGAAAATGACTTATGCTAAATACTACTTAAATGCATGCAACTATCCTAAGACTAATCACTAATATGTACTATGATGAGAGTTGGTAGAAACAAACCATGAAATTCCAATCCATCACAAGAAACTATAGGGTTCATGCATTGAGATCAATGTCCAAAGAATTAAATTGAAGTTACCAAAACTATCCAATTGAACAACTTGCAAGAAGATGCAATATAAGGCGCAGGAACATAGAATTGAGCGATCGAACCCCTCACCGGATGTGTATCCACTCAATTCGCTCAGTGTTTAGGGTTTAACCACTCAATTCTCCTTTTATCATACTTTTCAAAGATTTGCAAGTCATCTAACAATCAACTAGTATTTAATGCATGAATAACAAGTATCATGAGGTCTTTAGAGGGATGTAATGGGGCTAGGGTTAGGTAGGATGAGATATGGTTAAGTGAACTTACAGAATTAGTTCCTTGATTAGCTTGAGTATCCACCTAATCATACATCACCTATGTACACATGATAATGCAACCTTTCTACCCATTTCTCTTCCCTATCTCACTTCACTCATGCATTTTCCTTGCAAACATAGCATATGCATCCTTTATTTACTCTTTTTATTTTATACTTTGTTATGTACAAGATTTTTTTTTAAATTTGAAATATGAATGCATATATTTTAATTAATGAAATGCATGAGCATTACCTACTTGCCCAAAAATTTTCTTTCACAAAGAGTTCATGCCTTCATCACCAATGCTTCCCAAAATTCCCCAACACTTAGCATTTACACACTAATCCACCCAAGCTAATCAAAGAGTAATTCAGGGACATCAATGGTTTTACGCTTAAGGGGAGTAATGTGCTATCATTAGAATAAAAAGAGAACTCATAGGCTCAAAGGGGTTCACAAAGGTGAATATAAGGGTTAGCCATATAGGTTAGTGAGTTTATCATCAAAGATGGCCTCAATCATGCTACACGCATTCAAACACAAATACAGGACATAAAGAATCATGCAAATCAATGATCACAATCAAAAAGGAGTATAATCACACACAGGAACAACATTATGGTTGAAAAGTGCAACCATCTATTAAAGCTCGAATCTCACAAGGTATGTTGTTCTAGCTCTTTTCCATGTTCTACAAACAGAATACTCCAAGCAAGTTGGTACATACAAATTTTTCTTCAATTCAATCAATGGTATGCCCCTAAAAAGAAGGTTTCGTGGAAATTCCTTGGTGTTTCACCAACTTATTCATTCTATCATGCAACATGTAAATATTAACTACTAAATATCCATAAACGATAAAGAAATATTTACAACAAATCTAACAAGATGCAATAGAAATAAAACTACTCAAAATAAAGAAAAAGTACTATAAGAATCATTGCAAAGTGCATTTAAGAAAGAAATTTTTACCCCCCTTGAAGTCATCGATACTCCCTCACACTTAAATTGTGCACGGTCCTCTGTGCATGCTCACGATTCGGGAGGATGAAGAGGGGCCACCTTCAGTTGGTGGACTCAGTAGTGGGATGGTCAACTGCATCATACTCCTCCCCAGCTAGCTCGGATAAAGCTCTAGGAATCGGGCCGGGGTCTCTTCCTTCAGCATTCAATTCAGAGTATGCAATACTAGTGGAAACAGAATTTCTTCCTTTGCTATACTCCCAAGATGCACCAGGACGGCCTATTCTCTCAAGAATGGGAGTCAGAGATACTCTTCCTTTGAAGACATCCACTTTGATCTTAGAGTATTCATCTTTCTCAAGTGGGATATGGGGATGTTCAAAATAGCTTCTAGAGGTTGATCGGATGTATCCAACATCTTTCCCCGTAGGAAGACTGCCTTTGCTTCCCAAGCCTGGTAATTTGCATAAAATTCCCGCACCATAGTCTCATTTACTTCAATGGGTTCTCGCTCGAGAAACTCCCAATGAGGCGAGGCGATCCTTTGGTGGATAGTCGCCTTGTATTGGCTTGGAACCTTCAACGTCCGCTCCCAATGAATTGTACGCCTCTCAATAACCTCGTATTGAGAGTCGACTCTCCGGTTAACCAAGGTATCCAGTCTATGACCTTGGCGATCCAACCAAATGTCAAAAGAGTGGGCGGTAGTTTGCTCAACCGGCGTAGTAACCAGTGCTTTACCCTTCTTCTTCATCCTGAAAATGAAAATAAAAGAATTTCGAGATCATAGGGCAACAATAAAGTTAAAATCATTGAGGAAGCACTAATAAGGTTAAAAGAGCTTATAGAAGTAGTATGCTTTATAAGAACACAATGTGTATATTCCAATGTTACGCGCGGTTGGAACACACACACCAGCCGGATATCACGGCAATCACACCTTTAAAGCAATACACAGCTCAAAGCTTCATGACTTATTGCTCAAGTTGCAAATATGAAATAGAGAAATGTAAACAACTTCAAGCAAGCACCAAAAAATGGAATTGTCCATTGTTCATTCTTAAGAAGTAGTAATCACGCATACAATGTTCTCAATTGGAAGTCCAAAAGATGTTTGATCAAGACATCATCAAAAGTTGAACATATGTAAAGTGGTTACTCAATATAAATTCCAAGATGAATAATGAAACTCAAATTATACTAACACAATGCATTTACAACCAAAATTTCACATCAACAAACAAGGAAATGCATTAGTGATTACTCTTCTACCATCAAAAGTCATAATAGAAGTTGAATCATTCATACAATATGCATAACAAGAGATAAATTGAACACATATGATGGCCAAGTCATATGAATCAAACAAAATGTTCATTGAGGCATTTTATCGAACATGCGGTATGCAATGTGCAAGTTCATCACAATTGAGCTCAAATTTGATCATAGTCATCCCAACAATCAAACAACAACACTTTGCAATACAAAGAAACAATAAAGAAAGCAACTAAAGAAATATAAGCAACATAAAGAAATGAAAGCAATTGCAAAAATATATTAACATAAATAGAAAGGAAAAGTAAGAACCTAAGATATAATAGTCGGAAGAACAAGAACGAGGGAGGAACAATGGCACTCCTTATAGCCACTACAAAGTCACGGCGTTTAGGTTCGCCGGAAAAAGAAGCAAGCACCGGAAGAGAGAACTCACCGGTGGTGAATAGAGAAAAGAAAAGTAGGAAAAAGAGAGAGAAAAGTCACCGGCGGTGGCCGGCGGCAGGGACCGGTGGGGCTGGGTAGAGAAGAGGGGGAGAGAGCAGCTATGGAGAAGAGAAGAAAATAGAAGCTGCCCCTCAACAGGGCAGGTTGCCCTGTTAACTCCCAAAATGCGTTGCGTGTAGGCGCATGGTGTGCGAAATCGTGATCATTACTTCCTTGGTAACGGAGATTGTCGGCTTGAAGCAAGCTATTGTCACCTTGTAAATCTCAGTCAGGCGGATTCAACTGATTTTATGGAATTTTAATAATTAAAAGATAAATAAAATATAAAATAGGATAGTGGTACTTATGTAATTCATTGGTGAGAATTTTCAGATAAGCGTATAGAGATGCTTTCGTCCCTCTGAACCTCTGCTTTCCTGTTGTCTTCATCCAATCCTTCCTACTCCTTTCCATGGCAAGCTGTATGTTGGGCATCACCGTTGTCAATGGCCGCCTGTCCTCTCAGTAAAAATGGTCCAATGCGCTGTCACTGCATGGATAATCATCTGTCGGTTCTCGATCATACTGAAATAGGATTTACTATCCTTTTGCGTCTGTCACTACGCCCAGTACTCGCGAGTTTGAAGCTCGTCACAGTCTTTCAATCCCTGAATCCTACTCGGAATACCACAGACAAGGTTTAGACTTTCCGAATTCTCAAGAATGGCCGTCCATGGGTTCTAACTTATACCACGAAGACACTAATAACTCGGACTCGGTCCCCTGTATTAGATATCCAAGAGATATCCATTCAATCTAAGGTAGAACGGAAGTAGTTGTCAGGCACGCGTTCATAAGTTGAGAATGATGATGACTGTCACGATCATTACATCCATCATGTTGAAGTGCGAATGAATATCTTAGAAGCGGAATAAGTTGAATTGAATAGAAAAACAGTAGTACTTTGCATTAATCTTTGAGGAACAGCAGAGCTCCACACCTTAATCTATGGTGTGTAGAAACTCTACCGTTGAAAATACATAAGTGATGAAGGTCCAGGCATGGCCGAGAGGCCAGCCCCCAAACGTGATCTAAAGATCAAAAGGTAATCCAAAGATATCCAAAGATGTAAATACAATAGTAAAAAGTCCTATTTATACTAAACTAGTTGCTAGGGTTTACAGAAATAAGTAAATGATGCAGAAATCCACTTCCAGGGCCCACTTGGTGTGTGCTTGGGCTGAGCATTGAGCTTTACACGTGTAGAGGCTTCTCTTGGAGTTGAACGCCAGTTTGTAACCTGTTTCTGGCATTTAACTCCACTTTGCAACCTGTTTCTGGCGTTTGACTCCAGAATGCAGCATGGAACTGGCGTTCAACGCCAGTTTACATCATATATCCTTAATCAAAGTATCGACTATTATATATTGCTGGAAATCCCTGGATGTCTACGTTCCAACTCAATTGAGAGCGCGCCATTTGGAGTTCTGTAGCTCCAGAAAATCCACTTTGAGTGAAGGGAGGTCAGAATCCAACAGCATCTGCAGTCCTTCTTCAACCTCTGAATCTGATTTTTGTTCAAGTCCCTCAATTTCAGTCAGAAAATACCTGAAATCATAGAAAAACACACAAAATCATAGTAAAGTCCAGAAATGTGAATTTTAATTAAAAACTAATAAAAATATACTAAAGACTAATTATATTATACTGAAAACTATGTAAAAACAATGCCAAAAAACGTATAAATTATCCACTCATCACAACATCAAACTTAAATTGTTGCTTGTCCCCAAGCAACTGAAAATCAAATAGGATAAAAAGAAGAGAATATACTATAAATTCCAAAATATCAATGAAACTTAGCTCCAATCAGATGGCGGGACTTGTAGCTTTTTGCCTCTTGAATTGTTTTGGCATCTCACTTTATCCATTGAAGTTCAGAATGATTGGCATCTATAGGAACTCAGAGTTCAGATAGTGTTATTGATTCTCCTAGTTCAGTATGTTGATTCTTGAACACAGCTACTTTATGAGTCTTGGTCGTGGCCCTAAGCACTTTGTTTCCCAGTATTACCACCGGATACATAAATGCCACAGACACATAACTGGGTGAACCTTTTCAGATTGTGACTCAGCTTTGCTAAAGTCCCCAATTAGAGGTGTCCAGGGTTCTTAAGCACACTCTGTTTTTGCTTTGGACCTTGACTTTAACCGCTCAGTCTCAAGTTTTCACTTGACACCTTCACGCCACAAGCACATGGTTAGGGACAGCTTGGTTTAGCCGCTTAGGCCAGGATTTTATTCCTTTAGGCCCTCCTATCCACTGATGCTCAAAGCCTTGGATCCTTTTTATTTACCCTTGCCTTTTGGTTTTAAGGGCTATTGGCTTTTTGCTCTTGCCTTTTGGTTTAAAGAGCTTTTGGCTTTTTCTGCTTGCTTTTTCTTTTTTTCTTTCTCTCTTCTTTTTTTTTTTTTTTGCTATTTTTTTTGCAAGCTTTCTGTATTCACTGCTTTTTCTTGCTTCAAGAATTATTTTTATGATTTTTTAGATTATCAAATAACATTTCCCCTTTTTCCCTATTCTTCAAGAGCCAACATATTTAACATTCATTAAACATCAACTTCAAAAGACATATGCACTGTTCAAGCATTCATTTAGAAAACAAAAAGTATTGTCACCACATCAAAATAATTAAACTAGTTTCAAGGATGAACTCGAAACCATGTACTTCTTGTTCTTTTGTAATTAAAATAGTTTTCATTTAAGAGAGGTGAGGGATTCATATTCATAACTTTAAGGCATAGACACTTAGACACTAGTGATCATGTAGTAAAGACACAAATATAAATAAACATAAAGCTTAAAAATCGAAAAACAGGAAATTAAATAAACAAGGAGATTAAGGAATGAGTCCACCTTAGTGAGGGTGGCGTCTTCCTCTTCTTGAAGAACCAATGATGCTTTTGAGCTCCTCTACGTCTCTTCCTTGTCTTTCTTGCTCCTCCCTCATAGCTCTTTGATCTTCTCTAATTTCATGGAGGATTATGGAGTGCTCTTGGTGCTCCACCCTTAGTTGTCCCATGTTGGAACTTAATTCTCCTAGGGAAGTGTTGATTTGTTCCCAATAGATCTATGGAGGGAAGTGCATCCCTTGAGTCATCTCAGGGATTTTATGGTGAGGAATCTCCTCATGCTCATGTTGAAGTCCATGCTCTCTTGTTTGCTCCATCCTTTTCCTAGTGATGGGCTTATCTTCTTCAATAAGGATATCTCCCTCTATGTCAATTCCAGCCGAATTGCAGAGGTGGCAAATGAGGTGAGGAAAGGCTAACCTTGCCCAAGTGGAGGACTTGTCAGCCACCTTGTAGAATTCTTGAGGTATAATCTCATGAACTTCCACTTCCTCCTCAATCATGATACTATGGATCATGATGGCCCGGTCTACAGTAACTTCAGACCGGTTGCTAGTAGGAATGATTGAGCGTTGAATAAACTCCAACCATCCTCTAGCTACTGGTTTGAGGTCAAGCCTTCTTAGTTGAACCGGCTTGCCTTTTGAGACAATTTTCCATTGAGCTCCTTCCACACATATGTCCATAAGGACTTGGTCCAACCTTTGATCAAAGTTGACACTTCTTGTTTAGGGGCGTGCATTTTCTTCCATCATTGGCAAGCTGAACGCCAGCCTTACATTTTCCGGACTGAAATCTAAGTATTTTCCCCGAACCATAGTAAGCCAATGCTTTGGATTTGGGTTCACACTTTGATCATGGTTCCTTGTGATCCATGACTCAGAGGTGGAAGCAATTGCCTTTCCTTTCCTCTTTCTAGAGGTTTCTCTGGCCTTAGGTTCCATGAATGGTTATGGAAAAACAAAAAGCTATACTTTTACCACACCAAACTTAAAATGGTTGCTCGTCCCCGAGAAAAAGAATAAAGAAAGAAGTAGAAGAAGAGGAAAATAGAGGAGAGAGAGAGAGAGAGAGATGGTTTCGGCCAAGGGGAAGAAGAGAGGGTTTTGTTGTGTGAAAATGAAGAGGGAATGAGGGGTTTTTGGGGAAGAGAGGATGGATGTGATTGGTGAAGAGGTGATGGGGAAGAGTGATTGAGTTGATTGGTGAGGGGTATTTGGGGAAGAGAGTTATGGGAAGGTGTGAAGAGGAGAGAAGAAGTAGGTGGGGATCCTGTGGGGTCCACAGATCCTGAGGGAATCCTGTGGGGTCCACAGATCCTGAGGTGTTTGAGGATTTCTCATCCCTTCACCTTTTAGACGTGTAAAATGCCCTATATATGCAATCCTGGCGTTTAACGCCAGACTGCAGCATGTTTCTGGCGTTAAACGCCACTTCCTTACTTGTTTTGGGCGTTCAACGCCAGTTTATAGCATGTTTCTGGCGTTGAACGCCAGTATGGTGCAAGTTTCTGGCGTTTAACGCCAGCTTTCCTCTGGGTGCAATCCTGGCATTTAAATGCCAGACTGCTGCTTGTTTCTGGCGTTTAACGCCAGTTTTATACTATGTTCTAGCGTTAAACACCAGCCAGATGCTCCTTACTGGCGTTTAAACACCAATAAGCCCTTCCTCCAGGGTGTTCTGTTTTCAATGTTGTTTTTCATTCTGTTTTCGATTTTTCAGTAGTTTTTGTGACTCCACATGATCATCAACCTAATAAAATATGAAATAACAAAGAGAAAATAAAATAAAAATGATTAAATAACATTGGGTTGCCTCCCAACAAGCGCTTCTTTAATGTCAATAGCTTGATAGTGAGCTCTCATGGAGCCTCACAAGTAATCAGAGCAAGGTTAGAACCTCCCAACACCAAACTTAGAGTTTGGTTGTGGCCTCCGAACACCAAACTTAGAGTTTGACTGTGGGGCCTTTGGTTGATTCTGCAATGAGAGAAGCTTTTCATGCTTCCTCTCCATGGTTACAGAAGGAGATCCTTGAGTTTTGAACACAAGTTAGTCCTCATTCAGTTGAAGGACCAACTTTCCTCTGTTTACATCAATCACAGCTCTTGCTGTGGCTAGGAAGGGTCTTCCAAGGATGATGGATTCATCCTCATCCTTCCCAGTGTCTAGGATTATGAAATCAGCAGGAATGTAAAGGCCTTCAACCTTCATTAACACGTCCTCTACTAGTCCATAAGCCTGTTTTCTTGAGTTGTCTGCCATCTCTAATGAGATTCTGGCAGCTTGCACCTCAAAGATTCCCAGTTTCTCCATTACAGAGAGGGGCATGAGGTTTATCCCTGACCCAAGGTCACATAGAGCCTTCTCAAAGGTCATGGTGCCTATGGTACAAGGTATTAAGAACTTTCCAGGATCCTGTTTCTTCTGAGGCAATCTCAGTTGATCCAGATCACTCAGTTCATTGGTGAGCAAGGGAGGTTCATCTTCCCAAGTCTCATTACCAAATAATTTGGCATTCAGCTTCATGATTGCACCAAGGTACTTGGCAACTTGCTCTTCAGTAACATCTTCATTTTCTTCAGAAGAAGAATATTCATCAGAGTTCATGGCATAAGGAGGTTTAATGGAAACTCTATGGTCTCCAGATGAGCCTCAGAGTCCTTTGGTTCCTCAGAAGGAAACTCCTTATTGATCTCTAGACGTCCCAAGAGGTCTTCCTCGCTGGGGTTCACGTCCTCTCCCTCCCTTGTAGGTTCGGCCATGATGATCAATTCAATGTCCTTGCACTCTCCTTTTGGATTTTCTTCTATATTGCTTGGGAGAGTACTAGGAGGGGTTTCAGTGACCCTTTTACTCAGCTGGCCCACTTGTGCTTCCAAATTTCTAATGGAGGACTTTGTTTCATTCATGAAACTTAGAGTGGCCTTAGATAGATCAGAGACTATGTTTGCCAAGCTAGATGGGGTCTGCTCAGAACTCTCTGTCTTTTGCTGAGTGGATGATGGAAAAGGCTTGCTATTGCTAAACCTGTTTCTTCCACCATTATTAAAGCCTTGTTGAGGCTTTTGTTGATCCTTCCATGAGAGATTTGGGTGATTTCTCCATGAGGGATTATAGGTGTTTCCATAGGGTTCACCCATGTAATTCACCTCTACTATTGCAGGGTTCTCAAGATCATAAGCTTCTTCTTCAGAAGATGCCTCTTGAGTACTGTTGGATGCAGCTTGCATTCCATTCAAACTCTGAGAAATCATATTGACTTGCTGAGTCAATATTTTGTTCTGAGCCAATATGGCATTCAGAGTATCAATTTCAAGAACTCCCTTCTTCTGAGGCGTCCCATTACTTACAGGATTCCTCTCAGAAGTGTACATGAACTGGTTATTAGCAACCATGTCAATGAGTTCTTGAGCTTCTACAGGTGTTTTCTTTAGGTGAATGGATCCACCTGCAGAATAGTCCAATGACATCTTTGATAGTTCAGATAGACCATCATAGAATATATCCAGAATGGTCCATTCTGAAAGCATGTCAGAAGGACACTTTTTGGTCAGTTGCTTATATCTCTCCCAAGCTTCATAGAGGGATTCACCTTCTTTCTGTCTGAAGATTTGAACATCCACTCTAAGCTTACTAAGCTTTTGAGGAGGAAAGAACTTGGTTAAGAAAGCCGTGACCAGCTTATCCCAAGAGTTCAGGCTATCTTTAGGTTGAGAGTCCAACCATACTCTAGCTCTGTCTCTTACAGCAAATGGGAAAAGCATAAGCCTGTAGACCTCGGGATCAACCCCATTGGTCTTTACAGTATCACAGATCTGCAAGAATTCAGTTAAGAACTAAAAAGGATCTTCAGATGGAAGTCCATGAAACTTGCAGTTCTGTTACATCAGAGAAACTAATTGAGGTTTAAGCTCAAAATTTTTTGCTCCAATGGCAGGGATTGAGATGCTTCTTCCATGTAAATTGGAATTAGGTGCAGTGAAGTCACCAAGCATCCTCCTTGCATTGTTATTATTTTCGGCCATATCTTCTTCTTTTTCGAAAATTTCTGTCAGATTTTCTCCAGAGAGTTGTGCTTTAGCTTCCCTTAGCTTCCTCTTCAGAGTCCTTTTAGGTTCAGGATCAGCTTCAACAAGAATGTTCTTATCCTTGTTCCTACTCATATGAAAAAGAAGAAGAAAGCAGAAAAGAAAATATGGAATCCTCTATGTCACAGCATAGAGATTCCTTTATGTGAGTAGAAGAAAGTAAGAATAGAAGAAGGAAAAGATGAGAATCCAAACACAGGGGTGAGGATAGAAGTATTAATAGATGAATAAATAAATAGGAGATTAGAGATGAGAGAAGAATTCGAAAATTTAACAAAATAAAATAAAAATATTTTAAATTTAAATTTAAAATTCGAAAATTAAAATTGAAATTAAATTAAATTAAATTTTTAAAACAATTAATTAATTAAAAAGGAATTTTTTTAAAAAAAAAGAGGGAAGGGATTTTTGAAAATTAGAGAGAGAATTAGTTAGGTAGTTTTGAAAAAGATATGATTGAAACAAAAAGATAAGATTGATTGAAAAAGATTTGAAAATCAATTTAAAAAAGATAAGAGGTTAGAAAAGAAGTTAGAAAAGATTTTGAAATTGATTTTGAAAAAGATATGATTGAAATTGAAAAAGATATGATAAGGAATTGAAAATATTTAATTTTGAAAACTAAAGTTGATTACTTGACTACCTAGAAACAAAAAGATATGATTTTAAAATTTAAAGATTGAACCTTTCTTAATAGGCAAGTAACAACTTAACATTTTTGAATCAATCATATTAAATGTTGGTATTAATTTCGAAAATATGAAATGAAAATAAGAAAAAGATTTGAAAATTAATTTGAAATTTTCGAAAATGATGAAAGAAAAATGAAAAAGATTTGATTTTTGAAAAAGATTTGAAAAAGATAAGGTTTTTAAATTAAAAATTTGACTTGACTCATAAGAAACAACTAAATTTTAAAAAGTTTTGAAAAAGTCAACTCAAATTTTCGAAATTTATGAGTGAAATAAGGGAAAGATATTTTCTTATTTTAGAATTTTTAATGATGAAAGAGAAAAACACAAAATTGAAACAAATCATGAAAATTATGAATCAAAACACCTAATGCATGCAAGAACACTATGAATGTTAAGATGAACACCAAGAACACTTTGAATGTCAAGATGAACACCAAGAACTTATTTTTGAAAAATTTTCAAGAAAAGAAAACATGCAAGACACCAAACCTAAAAATTTTTATTCTTTAGACATTAATGTTTCAAGAATGCATATGAAAAACAAGAAAAGACACAAAACAATAAATATGAAGATCAAACAAGAAGATTGGCCAAGAACAACTTGAAGATCATGAAGAATGCAATGCATGAAATTTTTGAAAATAAAAATTTTTTTTTAGAAAATTAAAAAGATGCAATTGACACTGACGTTAGGATTTTTTCCAGTAAAGAATGTCATAAAAATAGTCACGTTGTAGATATAGTCTCTAAACCGACAAAAATCCCTTCATGCAAACGTTTTGGTTGTCACAAGTAACAAACCCCTTTGAAATTGATAACCGAGTATTCAAACCTCGGGTCGTCTTCTCAAGGAATTGCAGGGAGGTATGTTCTTATTATTGGTTATGAGTATTGTAAATTGGGGGTTTGGAAGTAAGAAAGCAGTATGTTGCACAAAAAGAATAAAATAAAATAGTAATAATAAAATAAACTCTTGGCAAGGTATGAAGACTGGAGGTCCTATCCCAGTTATCCTTATCAATTGTGATGAGAATTAGATTTTTCTCCCACTTTATTAACCTCTAACTATGAAGGTAAGTTAAGTGGATGAAATAATTCTTGAAGAATTCCAATTCTCAATCAACAATGAGTTTGATAACTCAAGAGTCACCAATTATTTAACCAAAACCAAAAGGAAGAAAATATCTAAATTATTTCTATAATAAAAAGGAGCAATCATAAGTCTGAAATACCTCAAGATATATTAAATAGAAAATCGATCTAAACATAGAGAGTCATAAACAAAATTGAGAAAGAAATAAAAATAAAGAACCTAGGATTGAGAGCTACTCCTAAAACTAAGAGAAATCCTAAATCCTAATCCTAAGAGAGAGGAGAGAACCTCTCTCTCTAAAAACTACATCTACTCCTAAAATTGTGAATGTGAGAGCCTCCCATGAATGGATGCAGTCCCCCACTTTATAGCCTTTAATCTGTGTTTTCTAGGTCGCAAACTGGGTCAGAAACAGTCCAGAATTCGCTGGTTTCGAATTTTGCCACGCTAGATTTCCGTCACTGCAACGCGGCCGCATGGATCACGCGGTCGCGTCGCCTAGCGTCAGGGAAACTATAACATATTATATATCAAATCGAAGCCTCGGACGTTAGCTTTCCAACGCAACTGGAACCGCGTCGGTTGGACCTCTGTAGCTAAAGTTATAGCCGTTTGAGTGCAGAGAGGTCAGGCTGGACAGCTTAGCAATTTCTCCAACTTCTTGCATTCCTTCCACTTTTGCATGTTTTCTTCCCATCCTCCAAGCCATCAGGGACGGATGTATTTATTGGGGAGTGGGGGCAACTGCCCCCAGTGAAATTCTAAAAATGTCTTAGTAGTTCTTAGTGAAATGTCTCAATTGCCCCCAGTATATAATTAATTTTGACCCCAGGACCCAGACCCCACTTCAAACTAAATCCCTAATCCCTAACCCTTCTTTTTCCCCAATCCTCTTCATCTGCTCCAGCCTCCAGCCCTCCCTCCAAGCTCCAGCCGCCAGTTGCCGTGTCGCATGCCACCAGGCACCAGCCCACCACTCCGCGTTTCAGACAGTGTCACGGTTCTCTCCTCGCTGACGTCACGTCTCCGCCCTCATGTCTCCAGAGTCCAGAGTCACTGGCTCACTACTGCCGTGCCGCGTCTCTGAATGACCGCATCCCCTTCTGGCTTCTGCCTTGTGCCTTCTTCTTCTTCTTCTTCTTCTTCTTCTTCTTCTTCTTTGAATACTGCAAATCTGCGAATCTGAGTTCCTCTTCTCTCTTCGGTTTTCACTCTTCAGACTTCAGTAGAGAACGCCTACCTTTCGTCACGCCCACACCGCTACTGCCTCTTGGGTTCTGCACTTTTGCTTCTTAGTTCCTAGAGTTCAGCTGTTCAGATTCAGTCTTGAATTATTCTATTTCTTGGTACATTCATGAATCATGATTCAGCAATCTGCAATTCTGTTTATTCACTTATTTGCTAATTGGATTAATTTGTTTGATAATTGATTTAGTTAGTTTGTTAATTTTGAATTTGTGATTGAATTTGTTCTGATGTAATTGCAACTTTGCAAGTTTAGTTTGATTAATTTGTTTGTTAATTCACTTATTCACTTCTTGGATTAATTTGTTTGTTAATTTGTGAATTGGGATTGAATTTTATTCATTTACACTGTACTCCTTTTTTTCTTCTTCGATATATAAAAATTGCATCTTTTGGTCTTTCCTACTTGCTTAAGATGGGAAAAAATAAAGACTAATAAGTTTACAGGGCCTTTGAAATAAGTTTATATGCTCAATTTCTATTGCTGGAGTCTGGACTACTATTCTACTAATGTTGAACAATGACTCAATGAGTAATATTACCTTATTGACTTAGATGGCATTTATAGGCAGGCTTATAAGTAATATTAACTTGGAAATTTATTTAAATGACATATGTACATCAATTTTGTATTTATAATTTTTAATTTGTGTAGAATTGTGAACTTTTTTATTAATTAATTAACTTAGATTTATAATTTTATCTTATTAGTAATGGAGAAGTATTTCAAAAGAACCTTGTCATTGGAGATTGGATCTCAAAATAATTCATCGACCTCTTCTAATAAAAGGAGGTTTTTAGAATTCGAAGTAGAGAGTCTTATAGCAGATCCAGGACAACGACCAAATATTTCAAGTTATCACCCGAATGACAGAGACAAAGTTAGATGTGCATATTTGCAAAAAGGTCCTTGTCAACCAAGGACTCATGATTTTCCATAAACTGCTTATGGTTCTTCTTTTCGAAGATTTAATCCTAATTGGTTTGATGACTATGGCAACTGGTTAGAGTATAGTATATCAAAAGATGCTGTTTTTTGTCTTTGTTGTTATCTTATGAAACCCGAGACTGAAGGTGGTGATGCTTTTGTAACTAATGGCTTTTCAAATTGGAAAAAAAAGGAGAGACTACAAATTCATGTTGGGATTCATGATAGCGCTCATAATCAGGCTTGGAGAAAATGTGAAGCACTTATGAGACCAAAACAACACATCACTGCTGCTATTGAAAAACAATCTGAGCAAGCTAAAAAGAATTATCAAATTCACTTGACAGCAACAATTGATTGTATTAGATTTCTTTTGCGACAAGGATTGGCCTTTCGTGGTAATGATGAGACGGATGATTCTGTTAACCAAGGAAATTTTTTGGAACTTCTAAATTTTCTTGCGCAACATAATGAAGAGATTGATCGTGCTTTCAAAAATGCTCGTGGAAATCTTAAACTAATAGCACCCTCAATCCAAAAAGACATTGTAAGAGCTGCTGCAAGGGAAACGACAAAAGTCATTGTTGATGATCTTGGTGATGAATTATTTGCTGTATTGGTTGATGAAGCCCGCGACATTTCCATTAAGGAGCAAATGTCAGTTTGCTTAAGGTATGTGAACAAAGAAGGACAAGTTAGGGAGCATTTTCTTGGTCTTGTTCATGTTTCTAATACTAATGCTTTATCTCTAAAATTAGCATTGGAGTCATTATTAGAAACATATAATTTAAGTTTATCAAGAGTACGTGGACAAGGATATGATGGTGCAAGTAACATGCAAGGAGAATTTAATGGTTTGAAAACTTTGATATTGAAAGAAAATTCTTATGCTTTCTATGTACATTGCTTTGCCCACCAACTTCAGTTAGCTCTTGTAACGGTTGCAAGAAAATAAGTTGAAATTGCTTTGCTTTTTAATTTGTTAACCAATTTGTGCAATGTTGTTGGAGCTTCGTGTAAACGAAGAGATATGCTTCGTGATAGTCAGATGACTAAGACAATTGAAGCATTAAAGAGTGGAGAAATTTCTAGTGGGCGTGGTTTGAATCAAGAAACAGCTTTAAAAAGAGCTGGAGACACTAGATGGGGTTCACACTATGGAACTATACTTAGATTAATTTCTTTATTTCCTTCTGTAGTTAATGTTCTTGAATATTTTGAGGAAGATGGAAATAATTTAGAACAAAGAGCTGAAGCATGTCATTTATTGAATATCATTCAATCTTTTGAATTCATTTTCAACTTACACTTGATGAAAAATATCTTGGGAGTTACTAATGAGTTATCTCAGGCGTTACAAAGGAATGATCAAGATATTGTAAATGCTATGGCATTAGTTAAAGTGTCTAAGCAACGATTGCAAAATATAAGAGATGATGGTTGGTCTCTTTTACTTGAGGAAGTCTCACTGTTTTGTGACAAACATGATATTATTGTTCCAATCATGGATGATATATTTGTGTCACAAGGAAGATCAAGACGCAAAGCTCAAAAGATATCAAATTTGTATCATTTTCAAGTTGAGATATTCTATCAAGTAGTTGATAGACAACTTCAAGAACTCAATAATCGTTTTACAGAGGTGAATACTGAATTACTTCTTTGCATAGCTTGTTTGAATCCAAGACACTCATTTTTTGCATTTGATAAGGAGAAGTTGATCTAGTTAGCTCAATTTTATCCATTAGAATTTTCTTCCACTCAACTTTTGGCACTTAACAGTCAACTTGAGAACTTCATACTAGATGTGCGTTCTGATGATCATTTTTCGGACTTAAATGGAATTGGTGCTCTTTCTCAGAAGTTGGTTGAGACTCGAAAGAATATTGTTTATCCATTAGTGTTTCTTCTTTTAAAGTTGGCTTTAGTTTTGCCTGTAGCAACTGCATCAGTTGAAAGAACTTTTTCTGCTATGAACATCATAAAGAGTCGACTTCGTAACTGTATGGGAGATGAATTTTTAAATGATTATTTAGTGACATACATAGAAAGAGAGACATTTGATTGTATTGACAATGAAAAGATTATTCAATCTTTTCAAAATATGAAACCTAGAAGAATGGAATTCTAAATTATTTGTTATTATTTTGAATTATTATTTTATTATTTTGCCCTCACTGAAAAAATTTTCTGGATCCATCACTGCAAGCCATCCTTGCCTTATAATATCTGAAAACACTTAACACACATATCAAGGTATCTAATGGTAATAAGAGAGGATTAATAATAAGCAAATATAAGATCAAAGAAGCATGTTTTCAATCATAGCACATAATCAGGAAGGAAATATAAAACCATGCAAATAGTATGAATAAGTGGGTAAAGAGTTGATAAAATCCACTCAATTGAGCACAAGATAAACCATGAAATAGTGGTTTATCAACCTCCCCACACTTAAACATTAGCATGTCCTCATGCTAAGCTCAAGAGAAGCTATAAAGATGAAGAGGAATGGTAGAAAGTATGAAATGCAATCCTATGAATGTAACTACATGCAAAATGTTTCTACCTACTTGGTTAAAAGTAAACAAATCTTTTAAGAACGAATATGAACTGGATTTCACTAATTCAAATCATAAAAATGAAGTACAAATAGACTTGCAAGAAGAAAATAGCTTATGAAAGCAGGGAACAAGGAATTGAGCATCGAACCCTCACTGGAAGTGTATACACTCTAATCACTCATGTGTTTAAGGTTCGATTCTCTCAATTCTCTACTAACCTTGCTTTCTAAGGCTTGCTCTTCATCTAACAATCAACATAAATTTAATGCACAGATACATATATCAAGAGGTCTTTTAAGGGTTGTAATGGGGTTAGGGTAAAGGTAGGATTGTATTTGGCCAAGTGGACTAAAATCTGAATCCTTAATTAACTTAAACTTTCCACCTAACTTAAACAATCCATGTAATTACAGTACAAAATCTAACTATCCATCAACCATGTTTTTCACATATTCATGCATTCTAATTCTAAGTACAGTACATATGCATTGCTTTCACCACTTACTTTGGGGCATTTTGTCCCCTTTCTCTTATTTGCACTTTTTCTTTTCTTTTTCTCCCTTTTATATATATATATATTTTTTTTTTCTTTTTCTTTTGTTTTTCTCAATGCATATGATCAATTTTATTGAATGCATGAACATGTCCTAAACATTTCTTTCACATTTTTAGAAAATTCTAACATACTCAATTCTCAAACCAAATATTTCCAAACCCAATTTCCCACACTTAAATCATAAGCACTCTCACTAGTCTAAGCTAACTAAGGATTCAAATTAAGGACATTATTGTTTTCCGCTTAGAGTTAATGATGTGCTAAAATAAAGAACAAAGGGGTAAAATAGGCTCAAAATTGGTTTGCAAGGGATAATGAAAGGTAAGGCCATATGGGTATGTAAGCTCAGTGAAACAAAGGCCTCAATAATGTAAGTGTATGCATACATCAAATAATGGAAATATAGAATTAAGCAAGACAAAGATCACAATTTTAGAGAGAAAAATACACACATCAAAAAATAAAATGTTGGTTGAAAAATGCAACCAATTCAAATAGGCCCAAAATCTCACAGGTTTTGTGTGTTCGAGCTCTAAACCATGTTCCAGTATAATATCTCTTCAAACAAGTGTAACATTAAATTTTATTCAAATTAGTGAAATTTTCTAAAAATTTTCTTGAAAAAGAAAATATTACTTCAACCAAGTGGTAAAATATGCAAGAAAATCAAATAATCATGCAATCAAACATGCAAATGCAATAATGAACAAATAAAGAAAATAAGATTATTGGTGTTGAAAAGAAAGTACTAACCCACGAAGATCGATATCGACCTCCCCACACTTAAAGATTGCACCGTCCTCGGTGCATGCTGAGATTTGCAGGTGGATAGGTTTGTTTCGACTGTTGCTTTTCTCTAAGGATTGTGCAGATGGACTTGTCTGTCTCCCCATGTAAAATGTCTTCCGCTTCCATTCCGGGTGGCCATCCTGAAAGAAAAAGGGAAGAAGAGTAACCCAGAAATAGAGATAAGAAAATAAAAGAAGTATGGGTTAATGCCAAATGATAAGGGTCTCATTTACATGGAAGCTTCAACATGTAAGTGAGAAAACAATAGAAGCCATGGCATACCAGTGGTGCAGAATTTGCAATAATGGGGAAGAGAGTGGGTAATGAAAGACAACGTAAGTTCATGTCAATGCAAAAGGAATATCAGTATTATGAAAATTAGCATTGATTTAAATAATATTACCCAATTAGAATTAAACAAGTCACTAAGTACCAAGAAAATACTAGAAAAAATGTAACAGTTGAATAAGAATATTTGAACACCAATAATAATTTTAGAAAAATAAAAATATGTAATGAATGAAAGTATGCAAATAAATTAAATAAAATAGAATGGAAGTGAGAGAAAATAAGAAAGGAAGAAGAAAGAAATAAGAAAAGATAAGAAGAATAAGGATTCGGAGAAGAAAGGATAAGAAAGTTGGCACTAATCTGGATAGGTTGTGCGACGCTGGTGACGCGGTCGCGTGGTGCGCGATAAGGTTGGGTGACGTGGACGCGTGGGGCATGCGATCGCGTGACTCGATTTGTGCTAGTGGCGCGAGTGCAGCCTCATGGTCGCACAACTCTCTGTTCAAAACTCATTATTGCCAAAATCCAGGGTGACGCGGTCGCGTGGTCGACGCGATCGCGCGGGTGGCCTTATTTCCAATATGACGCGGACGCATGGGTGATGCGTTCGCGTGGCAGGGCTTGTGCTACTAGCACGGGTCCAGCCCAACTCCAGCTCAACTTTCGGCCATGCACCCGGTTGACGTCGATTTTCAGGTCACGCGGCCGCGTGGTTGACGCGATCGCGTGAGAGGCCATTATTCCCATATGACGCGGTCGCGTCAGCGACGCGGTCGCGTGGGTCGATTTGTGCCATTGGCACGCCTCCAGCGCTGCTCCTGCGAAACTCTCTGTTCATATTAATATTATCTCCCATCTCCTTGCGACGCGGACGCGTCGCTGATGCAGTCGCGTCGCGTGCTCGCTTTTTTTTTTTTTTAATCTGAAAAGATGCAGAATGCAGTGTTAATATGAATATGATGCAAAACTCCAGGTTTAATATAACAAAATAAAATAAAATTTAAAAACAAATAAAACTAAATAAAAATGAAAAAGGACGATCATACCATGGTGGGTTGTCTCCCACCTAGCACTTTTAGTTAAAGTCCTTAAGTTGGACATTTGATGAGCTTCCTGTTATGGTGGCTTGTGCTTGAACTCATCCAGGAATCTCCACCAATGTTTGTATCTCCAGTGTCCTCCGGGATCCCAAACTAAGCATGTAAAACCCTTAAGAAGCCTCAAACAGATTCTTAGGCTCCCAGGGTGACAAATGCCAGAACAGATTCCAGGATCCCAAACTTTACTTTTACACCCATCCATGTCGGGATCTGTATTTTTCCAACTGGGTGATAAGTGATTTGAATTCTCACTACAGCTACCAAACAACGTCCTAGACCCATTCAATTGAGCTCTACACCAACCTTTGCGTTCAAACTTAAAGCTTCCAACCATAATGAACCTTGCAGGACAATTCTTACCACTGGCCCTCTTCCTCTTACTCTTAATGCCACAAAGAGCTCTAAGTTGACCATCCGTCTCCAGTAGCCCATATTCAAGTGGGATTAGAAAGCTACGGGATATGAATTTTACCCACTTGAATGTTGTGAAGGATGATGGCAACTTAGGGGGAGGCATTTTTATTGAAATTGCAAGCTCCACTCCCTTGTGCTCTTTTCTGATAACTACCACTTCTTTGCAAGCTTCTTCAATTTCAACCTCTTCCTCTTGGTAGCTCTCTTTCAATTCAATCTTCTCTTCATTGCTTTCCAAGGGCATGGGAGGTTGTGCTTCTTCTTCTTGAATCTCCATCTCTTGATCAACCTCTTCCAAGTCTTCAACTATGATATGCTTTGGAGGTTGTACACCCTCCTCAGCATCAATTACAACCGTCTTGGAAGGAGGCTCTATGTCTTGACTTTCCCATGGAGGTTCTGCATCTCCTAGGTCTTCAACCAACTCTTCTTCTTGAACAATGATAGCTTCTTCTACTTGTTCTAGTATGAATTCATGCTCTGTCTTGTCCACTGGAGTTTCTGGTATCTCCTTTATGCTATGCTCTTCACTAGACTGTCCACATGGGGCTGTGGCCGATCCTTGTGTATTTAAGCGTCTAGAAGCCCATTGAATTAATACTTGCCCTAGTTGTTGAGTGGTTGCCTGAAATCGATCCATTGTTTCTTTGAGATGATCCCTTGCCTCTTGATGCACTCGGTTTTCATAAATAGGATCATAATGCTCTTGGATTGATGGATATGGAGATGGTGAATATTGAAGTGGTGGTTCTTGTGAGTAATTGGGTTGGAATTGGGGTGGTTCTATATATGGTTCATATGGCTCATAAGGTGGTTGGTATGGTGGTTGAGGGTTAGGGTCATATGGAGGTGAATGGCAGAAAGGGGCTTGTGAGTGTGGTGGTCCAAAGTTATGTTGAGGAAAGGGTTCATAGGCATATGGTGGTGGTTGTTGATAGTCCATTGGAGGTGGTTGTTGCCATGAGGGTTGATCAAATCCTTGTGGCTCCTCCCATCTTTGATTGTTCCAACCTTGATGCCTGTTCTCATTGTAATTTCTTCTTCCTGCAACATTATTGTAACCAGACTCATAGCCAAAGGGGTGAGAGTTCATAGTAGCAAATAAAAAAATTAAAAACAAAAATAAAAATAAATTTAAATTAAAAGGTTATTTAAATTTTGAATTTGAAAATTTTAAAACTTAAATTTTTGAAAATTTTTAAATTTGAATTTTGAAATTTGATTTTTGAAATAAGATAAGATAAGATAAAAATTTTAAAAATAAAAATCTGAAATTTTTTTTTTCGAAAAAAATTAATTAAAAATATTTTAAAACAATAAAATGACACCAAATTTCAAATTTTTAGATCAAAACGAAGAAAACAACAAAGAATAGCTTGAAGGTCAAGATGAACGTGAAGAACAAATTGAAGATCAAGATGAACAGTAAGAACAAATTTTTGAAAAAATTTTTTTTAATAACTAAATAAAAACAAATAACCTCTTAATTTACGAAATAGCAAAAAAATAAAAACAAATAAACAAGTAAAAAGCAAATATTTACAATAACCAATAATAAGGCACACGTTTGCAATTCCCTGGCAACGGCGCCATTTTGACGTTAGGATTTTTGCCAGTAAAGAATGTCATAAAAACAGTCGCGTTGTAGATATAGTCTCTAAACCGACAAAAATCCCTTCGTGCAAACGTTTTGGTTGTCACAAGTAACAAACCCCTTTGAAATTGATAACCGAGTATTCAAACCTCGGGTCGTCTTCTCAAGGAATTACAGGGAGGTATGTTCTTATTATTGGTTATGAGTATTGTAAATTGGGGGTTTGGAAGTAAGAAAGCAGTATGTTGCACAAAAAAAATAAAATAAAATAGTAATAATAAAATAAACTCTTGGCAAGGTATGAAGACTGGAGGTCCTATCCCAGTTATCCTTATCAATTGTGATGAGAATTGAATTTTTCTCCCACTTTATTAACCTCTAACTATGAAGGTAAGTTAAGTGGATGAATTAATTCTTGAAGAATTCCAATTCTCAATCAACAATGAGTTTGATAACTCAAGAGTCACCAATTATTTAACCAAAGCCAAAAGGAAAAAAATATCTAAATTATTTCTATAATAAAAAGGAGCAATCATAAGTCTGAAATACCTCAAGATATATTAAATAGAAAATCGATCTAAACATAGAGAGTCATAAACGAAATTGAGAAAAGAAATAAAAATAAAGAACCTGGGATTGAGAGCTACTCCTAAAACTAAGAGAAATCCTAAATCCTAATCCTAAGAGAGAGGAGAGAACCTCTCTCTCTAAAAACTACATCTACTCCTAAAATTGTGAATGTGAGAGCCTCCCATGAATGGATACAGTTCCGCACTTTATAGCCTCTAATCTGTGTTTTCTGGGCCACAAACTGGGTCAGAAACAGTCCAGAATTCGCTGGTTCCGAATTTTGCCACGGTGGATTTCTGTCACTGCGACGCGGCCGCATGGATCACACAGTCGCGTCGCCAAGCGTCAAAGAAACTATAACATATTATATATCAAATCGAAGCCCCAGACGTTAGCTTTCCAACGCAACTAGAACTGTGTCGTTTGAACCTCTGTAGCTAAAGTTATAGCCGTTTGAGTGAAGAGAGGTCAGGCTGGACAACTTAGCAATTTCTCCAACTTCTTGCATTCCTTCCACTTTTGCATGCTTTCTTCCCATCCTCCAAGCCATCCTTGCCTTATAATATCTGAAAACACTTAACACACATATCAAGGCATCTAATGGTAATAAGAGAGGATTAATAATAAGCAAATATAAGATCAAAGAAGCATGTTTTCAATCATAGCACATAATCAGGAAGGAAATATAAAACCATGCAAATAGTATAAATAAGTGGGTAAAGAGTTGATAAAATCCACTCAATTGAGCACAAGAAAAACCATGAAATAGTGGTTTATCAAACACCAAACTTAAAACTTGACTCTAGACTCAAACAAGAAACACAAAAATATTTTTGATTTTATGATTTTAAAATTTTTTTTTGGATTTTTCGAAAAAAAAAAGAGTAATAAAAACAAAAAGGTTAAAATTAAAATAAAGTTACCTAATCTGAGTAACAAGATGAACCGTCAGTTGTCCAAACTCGAACAATCCCCGGCAACGGCGCCAAAAAGTTGGTGTGCGAAATCGTGATCATTACTTCCTTGGTAACGGCGCTAAAAACTCAATACGCACGTTCATGATCTTAATTCTGTTTCACAACTTCGTACAACTAACCAGCAAGTGCACTAGGTCGTCCAAGTAATAAACCTTACGTGAGTAAGGGTCGATCCTACGGAGATTGTCAGCTTGAAGCAAGCTATGGTCACCTTGTAAATCTCAGTCAGGCAGATTCAACTGATTTTATGGAGTTTTAATAATTAAAAAATAAATAAAATATAAAATAGGATAGTGGTACTTATGTAATTCATTGGTGAGAATTTCAGATAAGCGTATAGAGATGCTTTCGTCCCTCTGAACCTCTTCTTTCCTGCTGTCTTCATCCAATCCTTCCTACTCCTTTCCGTGGCAAGCTGTATGTTAGGCATCACCGTTGTCAATGGCCGCCTGTCCTCTCAGTGAAAATGGTCCAATGCACTATCACTGCATGGCTAATCATCTGTCGGTTCTCGATCATACTGGAATAGGATTTACTATCCTTTTGCGTCTGTCACTACGCCCAGCACTCACGAGTTTGAAGCTCGTCACAGTCATTCGATCCCTGAATCCTACTCGGAATACCACAGACAAGGTTTAGACTTTCCGGATTCTCAAGAATGGCCGTCCATGGGTTCTAACTTATACCACGAAGACACTAATAACTCGGACTCGGTCCCCTGTATTAGATATCCAAGAGATATCCATTCAATCTAAGGTAGAACGGAAGTGGTTATCAGGCACGCGTTCATAAGTTGAGTATGATGATGACTGTCACGATCATTACATCCATCATGTTGAAGTGCGAATAAATATCTTAGAAGCAGAATAAGTTGAATTGAATAGAAAAACAGTAGTACTTTGCATTAATCTTTGAGGAACAGCAGAGCTCCACACCTTAATCTATGGTGTGTAGAAACTCTACCGTTGAAAATACATAAGTGATGAAGGTCCAGGCATGGCCGAGAGGCCAGCCCCCAAACGTGATCTAAAGATCAAAAGGTAATCCAAAGATATCCAAAGATGTAAATATAATAGTAAAAAGTCCTATTTATACTAAACTAGTTACTAGGGTTTACAGAAATAAGTAAATGTTGCAGAAATCCACTTTCAGGGCCCACTTGGTGTGTGCTTGGGCTGAGCATTGAACTTTACACGTGTAGAGACTTCTCTTAGAGTTGAACGCCAGTTTGTAACCTGTTTCTAGCGTTTAACTCCACTTTGCAACCTGTTTCTAGCGTTTGACTCTAGAATGCAGCATGGAACTGGCGTTCAACGCCAGTTTACGTCATCTATCCTTAATCAAAGTATGAACTATTATATATTTCTGGAAAGCCCTGAATGTCTACTTTCCAACGCAATTGAGAGCGCGCCATTTGGAGTTCTGTAGCTCCAGAAAATCCACTTTGAGTGCAGGGAGGTCAGAATCCAACAGCATCTGCAGTCCTTCTTCAACCTCTGAATCTGATTTTTGCTCAAGTCCCTCAATTTCAGCCAGAAAATACCTGAAATCACAGAAAAACACATAAACTCATAGTAAAGTCCAGAAATGTTAATTTTAATTAAAAACTAATAAAAATATACTAAAGACTAATTAAATTATACTGAAAACTATGTAAAAACAATGCCAAAAAGCGTATAAATTATCCGCTCATCAGCGCACAGGGGCCTGTGCGGACGCACAGAGAGGAAAACTTGGAAGGGTGCGAATGCACACAGCATGCGAATGCTACAACCAGAGAGGTTGCGAAGGGTTGTGCAGACGCACAAGGACGTGCGACCGCACAGACAGAGGTTTTTTTTTACTTGAGGACATAATCACGTGTGCGTGCGCACATAGGTCCATGTGCATGCACAGGGACCAGAAATGGGGGAGGTTGAGTGCGCGCACAAGTCATTCCCTCGCTCCCACCAAAGGGGTCTACAATTGGTGTGTGGACGCACACGTCTGTGCGGCTGCACCACTGAGGCATGAGAGGGTAGTGTGCGTACGCAAGCAGCTATGCGCACGCATAGATCAAAGAAAATGGGGCAGCACACACGCACAGGCTGTGCTGGCGCTGCGACCAGAGGGCACACCAAGACGTGTGCGGACTCACAGGCTCGTGCGGCCGCACACATAGCGAAAAACAGTTTTGTGCGCACGCACAGGTGGGTGCATACGCACAGGTGCCCTGTTTCAGAAAATTATTTTCTCTTCAAAACTAAGGTTCCTACCCTTAGCATATCAAGATACCAACCCCAAATCATTCAAACAAGCATAAATTCATGGTCCACAAGTAATTTAACTAATTCAACTCAAAATTATCAAATCAAACCTAAACTACTCAATATATCACAAGAAAGCAAATAATTCAAAAGGCTATAAACAAAAGATAAAATTGGATCAAAGTTACCATGGTGGTGTGTCTCCCACCGAGCACTTTGGTTTAGAGTCCTAAGTTGGACTTGCATGGCTTCATTTGTCACTTGGGAGCTTCACCAAGGAGGAAAATCTCTAACTCCTTGGCATTTTTGGGTTGAGCGTGATCCTTTGAGTTTGACTTCTTTGCAACATCCTCTTTTCCTTTCTCCTTGCCATCCTCGATCACTTGATCTTCCACGATGTCACACCTAAAAATAGAATAAGCTTCAAGAACGGGCTTGTTGGACTCCTCTAAAGTGAACTTGACCAATTTGCCATCCGACTCAAAAGAATAGACTCCCAAATGTGCATCTTGCTTGAAATGGGCCGTCTTTAGGAATGGTCTTCCAAGGAGTATGGATGATGGCTTGTTAGAGTCAATGGGAGGGGTCTCCAAAATGTGAAAATCAACTGGAAAGAGCAATCCTTAAATATCAACTAACACATTCTCTGCAATCCCTACGACTGACACAATACTCTTATCGGCTAGCACAAACCTCGCCCCGGACCTCTTTAGGGGTGACAAATTCAATCTTTCATAAATGGGGAGCGGCATAATGCTCACGCACGCCCCCAGATCGCACATACAGTCCAAGAATTTTATCCCACCAATCAAGCAAGTGACCAAACATGGATCGGGATCATTGCATTTTTCAGGAAGTAGAGAAGAGATAGAATCATCTACCGGCTTTGTGTTGAGGTTGCCAAGCTTGTCTTTGTGAGTGCACACATCTTTAAGGAACTTGGCATACTTGGGCACTTGTTGAATGGCTTGGAAGAGGGGCACGATGACTTCAACCTTCGTAAAAACTTCCACTATATTTGGGTCAAGCTCTTCTTGTTTCTTGGCCTTCTTGGCTAAGGTTGGGAATGGAATGGGCAAAGGCTCTTCAAGCAAGGTCTTTCTCTTTGGCTCCTTGACCTTGGGTGGTTTTTCCTCGCTTTTGTCAACACTTTCATCTTCATCCCTCATCACCTCCACTTCATCCCTCACTTCTTCATTGTTTGTCTCTCCACTCAACTTTATAGGTATAGCAACATTCTTGTCCAATTTAGTGCTGCTCCTAAGAGTAATGGCATTAATGCTACCCTTAGGATTGGGTTGAGGTTGGGAGGGTAAACTACTTGAGGTTGAAGTTTGTTGGGTGTTTTATGTGGGTTGAGGAGGGAGAGTTAAGCGGGAAAGAGCTTCGGCTATTGTGGCCATATATGCCTCTTGTTTCTTATGGAACTCTCGCTGTTCTTGCATGAAGGTGTGAATTGTGTCATTCATGATAGGTTGATTCGAGAGAGGTACTTGGTTAACTTGAGGAGGGCTAGGCCTACTATGTGGGTGTAGGTACTTCCCTTGAGGTTGAGATTGAGGGAGTTATTGGTAGGGTTGTTGGTATGGTAGTTGGCCTTGGGGATATTGTTGGTAGTAGACTTGAGCGTGTTGGTTGGGATTAGTTTGAGGAACTTGGTTCCACCTTTGAGTTGAATTATCCCTCCACCCTTGGTTTTGATTGCCTCCATGTTGGTAGGATCCTTGGTTGTAATTTGGTCTTTACGGATAAGGGTTAGCTACCGCCAATGTAGTGTCCTCTTGGAGTTGAGGATACTCATCAGTGTAATGAGTGTTCCAAGCATAAACACCACATATCCTTGATGGTCCTTTGATCCTTGGAGGTTGAGGTGGAGCATTTATCAAAGCTTGAGGGATTTGTTGCCCCTGGATGATTTGGCGCAACAAGGTGGTCATTTCACCAAGGGTCTTGGTCAAAATAGCATCTCCGGAGGGAGAAACTTCACTCAAAGCCTTCGATTATGAACTCCTTGCCCTTGAGTGCTGAGTCGAGTCTGCTAAATCTGATATAACTTTTCATGCTTCTGCAGCGGTCTTGTTTTTGGTCAATGATCCTCCACTCACAGCGTCTAAGAGGAGCTTATCTTGGTGATGCATTCCTTGACAGAAATAACTGATAAGAACTAACTCATCAATCCTATGGTGAGCGCATCTCTCCCAATATTCATACAAAGTCTCCCCGTCCCGTTGTACAATACAAGAGATCTCTCTTCGCAACTTGTCTGTTTTCTGCGGAGGGTAGAACTTTTCCAAAAATTCTTTACGCAACAAGTCCCAACTGGATCTAACTTTAGCTGGTTGAGTATAAACCCACTCTTTCGCTTTTCCCTCCAAAGAGAAAGGGAAAGCAAAGACCAATACTGTAGCTTCATCTGCCCCATGTCTTCGCGCAGTTGCACATGCAACTTAGAAATCCTTTAGGTGCTTCAGAGGATCTTCCCCAGGCAATCCATTATACTTGGGAAGCAAGTTTATCATGCCGGACTTGAGCTCAAAATTCGGGTCTAAAGCCGGATATAGAATTTGAAGCGGTTGCAAGTCAAGATCAGGAGCTCCGGCCTCCTTCAAGGTGATTCTTCGAGGTGGATCCGCCATGACAGTGTCATCTGAGTCACTCAAAGAGAGTTTAGTACTCCCCACAGATGAATACAAAGTCTCCTCGTTCATTGGAGAATGAAAGTCACGAATGGGTGGTGATAGTGAATTGCAGGGTTCCCCAAGGGGTCCCGATTCACTATCCACAAAAGCTAGCCGGCGCCGAGCTTGCCTTATATGAGTTAAAGTTCTTTCGATTTCCGGATCAAAAGTGGCTAAGCTCGGGTCTAGAAGCGACCGTATCATTCGCTGAGGAGGAAATGAAAACCACGCAATTATGAAAAGTAAAACAAAAATAGGCAAGTAAACAAGAACCACTTAACAATCAACGACTACTAAGACTAACTAAAGAGAAAAGCAATATTTACAATTGATGCCAAGTAGCAAATCAAAAATCAAATATCTACACTATCCACATATTTACAATAACCAAGATTGTAGCACTCATTGCACTTAAAGTGAACTCCCCGGCAACGGCGCCAAAATTTGATGACGTCCGATTCGCATGGGTTAGGAAATTGAAGCCGGCATTGTGAGCATAGTCCTAACCCGACAAACCGGCCACCAATCAAACTAGAAATTCACAAGATAATGTCACAATTCAAACCAATTTATAACCGAGAGTATTTAGCTCCCGAGTCGTCTCCCAAGGAGTACTTATAGAACTATGAGTGTGCAATTCCGGTTGTAGTGATCAAGGGGTTGTCAATAAAGAAATGAACATATAAAGCAATAAAAGAACATGCAAAATTGTAATGATTGAACTAATGAAGTAATTACAGAACCGGCAATGTAGTATAAACAAGTAAAGTATAAAAGAGATTAACATGTAAATGTATGAAAGATTTAAATCATCAAAAAGAGTCTTGGCTTGGAGTGAGCTAAGGGTCCTTTCCTTGTTGGAACCACAACTATGACAATTATGATGGATTAGTCTCACTTGATCAACCCTCACATCGGAAGGTAAGTTAAATGAGCATAAGTGTTCTCAACCCACAAATCCTAAATTGCTTGCTAATTAGCTTAGCAACAAATTAGCGTTAGTGGGAACAAGAACAATTAATAATCCAATAATTGAAACTAAATGTTTGACATTCCAACTCTAGAAACCCAGTTGCTCACTTTACCCAAGCCAAGAACCAAAAATTTAGCCTAAAATCATGTTTGACATTTTGTCAAACACTTGGTGGGCAAAAACTTTAAACATGGAGAAAATGAGAAATGGCTTGAAACTAAAAGCAACAATTGATCTCAATCAACAAGAATAACACAAGAAAGCATGAAACAAACATCAAACATCAAATTCATCAACAAGAAATTGAAATTGCAAGAGAGAAGCAAAATTGAACTATAACTTGAATTAGAAGAAAGAGTAATGACAATGTAACTATAAAGAGTAATAACAAGAGAATACTTACAATGAAAGCTAGCAAAATCCAAGATCAAAAATGGAAATGGTACTTGAATGTAAAACTCTAATATAAACCCTAATAGAGATGATGAAAAACTTAGAGAAAAACTAACTAAAGCTTACTACTACTCCTCCTAAACTATACTAAATGATATGCTATGTTGTGATCTTCAATTCCCCTCTAATATGAGCTAAAAGACATCAAAAATGGGCCTCCAAAGGCCCCAAATCATGAGTCATGTGCTATTTTAATAAAGTCATGTGCGGAAACCTATGCGGACGCACAGATGCGTGCGTCCGCACACCTCGCGTGAAATCCAGGCCTGTGCGCACGCACACTAGGCGATGCTTGGCTGGACGCGCAACGCGCTCGAAGTGATTCACACGCGCTGATTGGGAGGCTGTGCATATGCACAGGTAGTTGTGCGCACGTACACATCTCTGAGCTCATCTCCTTTGATTCTTCATGTTTCCTCCACTTTGCAAGCTCTTCTTCCATTTTCTCCAACCCATTCTTGCCTTATACACCTGAAATCACTCACAAACAACATCAAGACATCGAATGGAAGGAAAATGGAATAAAATAGATTCAATTAGGCACAAAAGAGCATATTTCATAATCAAGCACAATTTGGAAGGAAAGTTCAAAAGCATGCTATTCGAGGGAATAAGGGCAAGTTTATATGATGAAAATCCATTCAATTCTAACCAAAAATCATCATCAAATATGGATTCATCAAATAGTAAACATGAAGCATAGTAGGCTCAATGCACATAAAGGAAAGGCAAGTGTATGAAAAAGAGGCACCAAGTTAAGAGCATAAAGTCAATTTGAACCAAAAATGGTATAGGTACCTTTCAACAAACATTTGGTGTGCAATATTGAAACAATGAGCAAGTAGGAAAAATTCAAACATGTAAAATCCCAAATGGAATATCAAACAACAAAACAACACCACATAGTCACAAAGGAATCAAGGGATATCAAAATGACCCATCAAAGCAAGAGAGAACTCAAAGTTCAACACCATGGAAAATATAAAAAGAAAGAAAGCAAACAAGCAAGAATTAATTAATAAAAATGCAACTAAGAAGAAAAAAAGAAAGAAACTAAATGCAACTAATAAGATAAAAATTTAAAATGAGAAGAAAGAGGGAGGGGTGGTGGTAAAACCTTGAGAAGAAGAAGAAGAAAGCAAGGTGGAGTGTAGGTGGAAAATAGGAGAGGAGAGGGAAAGAAAAGAGAGGAGAGAGAAAATGTGGGACTGCCGGTGGTTGTGGGTGGAGACAAGGTGGTATGAAGATTGGGGAAGAAGGGAAGAAGTAATGGAAGAAGAAGGTGAAAGAAACAAATCAAAACAGGGCATGCTGCATTTCAGGTGCGTCAGGGGTGCGACGCGTGTGCGCCCTGCACGCATATGCGTGGATGGTGGAAACAAAGGTGACGCATAGGCATCCCCCATGCTTGCGCGTAGGTAGCAGAAAAGGGAGATCACACCTACGCGTCAGTTGACGTGCACGCATGGGCAGAGTTGTGCCTCGCGCACAAAGTTAGCATGAAGTAGGCACAACTCTCTGATTTTTGTACTAGGAGTTGGCTGCAGCACAAGCGATGCGTGCACGTCCTTCACGCACACGCGTAGATGGCGGCAAGGGCGATCGACGCGTATGCTTACGCGTGGGTCACAGTTGTGCCGCTGGCACAATTTTCGCACAAAGTAGGCATAACTCTCTGGTTTTTGTATCAGAGATTCCAAAATTTGCAACCGACGCGTACGCGTCGCCCACGCTTGCACGTGGGTGTGCAAAGTGACAAGGGACACATAAGCGTCACTGATGCTTGCGCGTGGGGAGCAGTTGTGCCCCCGGTACCAAACGCCCACAAAATAGGCACAACTCTCTGGTTTTAGTACCAGGAGTATTGAAAACGCATCGACACGCACGCGTATAGCACGCTTGCGCGTGGATAGACTTTTTTTTTCACACATGAGGAGGGACAATTATAGAACAAATTGGTAGTAATGCATGCTAAAAGGTTCAAAAACACCCAAAACTTCATGGAACACTCAACCTTAAGCATTTCTTCAACATTCCAATTCAACCAAACCACTATCAATGAACTCCTCATGAGTAATTCAACAAAAACCAAACAAAACAAGCATACTTGAACAAACTCACAAAATCAAGCAATCACAAATTCACAAAGACTCAAAAGGCTATATTGAAGAAACTATGTACAAAGGAAGATCATACCATGGTGGGTGTCTCCCACCTAGCACTTTTCTTTAACGTCCTTAAGTTGGACGGTCATGAGCTCAGATCTCTTCGCCTTTGGGTGCATCCTCAAGAAGGAACACCTCAACCTCTTTGTTGCTTTTCATCTTCTCTCCATGATAAAGCTTAAGACGATGACCATTAACCTTGAGAATTATGGGGCTTGAAGGGTGACTTAAATGGAAGACTCCATACGGCTTAGCTTTCTCCACCATATAAGGTCCTTCCCACCTTGATCTTAACTTGCCTGGCATCAACCTCAATCTTGAGTTATAGAGGAGGATTAGGTCCCCAGCTCTAAACTCTCTCCTCTTGATGTTTCTATCATGCACCGCTTTCATCCTCTCTTTGTAGAGCCTTGAATTCTCATAGGCTTCCAACCGAAGACACTCAAGCTCCACCAACTGTAACTTCCTTTCGATTCTGCCCCCCTCCCCCCCCCCCCAACTTGAGTTGCATTCTTTTACGGCCCAATAAGCCTTATGTTCTACCTCTACCGGGAGATGGCTAGCCTTCCCATAGACCAACTGGAACGAGCTCATACCAATCGGTGTCTTATAAGCCGTCCGGTAGGCCCAAAGTGCATTGCCGAGCTTAGAACTCCAATCCCTCCTATGAGGCTTCACAATCTTTTCCAATATGCGCTTGATTTCCCGGTTGGAGACTTGGGCTTGGCCATTCGTTTGGGGGTGGTATGCTGTGGCCACCTTGTGAATTATGCCATACTTCTTCATTAAACATGTCATCCTCTTGTTGCAAAAATGAGAGCCTTGATCACTCACGATTGCTCGTGGTGATCCAAAGCGACAAATAATGTTATTGCGAACAAAAGAAAGAACCACATTAGCATCATCAGTTCGGGTGGAAATTGCCTCCACCCACTTAAAAACATAGTCAACAGCTAGTAGAATATATATAAAACCATTAGAGTTTGGAAAAGGGCCCATGAAGTCAATACCCCAAACATCAAAAATTTTGCAAAACAACATGGTTTGTTGGGGTATCTCATTCTTCTTGGAAATATTTCCAAACCTAAGGCATTGTGGACAAGAGCTACAAAAGAGAGATGCATCCTTGAAGAGTGTAGGCCAACAAAATCCACAGTCTAAGACTTTTCTAGCCGTTCTTTGAGGACCAAAGTGGCCACCACCCTCAGAAGAGTGGCAAGCCTCCAAGATAGGCTGAAATATGGATTGGAGAATACACCTTCTGATTACTTGATCGGCACCACATCTCCACAAGTATGGGTCATCCCATATATAATATTTGGATTCGCTTTTGAGCTTATCCTTTTCATGTTGAGAAAAATCAGGAGGAAAGGTGCGAGCAACCAAGTAATTGGCAATAGGTGCATACCAAGGGATCACCTTGGATATTGCTAGCAAGCCCTCAAGAGGAAATGTATCATTGATAGGAGTGGAATCGCCCTTTGTATGCTCAAGGCGACTCAAGTGGTTTGCCACTAAATTTTGGGAACCACTCCTATCTTTGATCTCTAGATCAAACTCTTGCAAAAGCAATACCCATTAGATTAACCTTGGTTTCGATTCCTTTTTGGCCAACAAATACTTCAAAGCTGCATGGTCCGAATATACTCCCACCTTAGAGCCAAGTAAATAAGCCCGAAATTTATCCAAGGCAAAGACAATTGCTAACAATTCCTTTTCGGTGGTAGTATAGTTGGACTGGGCTCCATCTAAAGTCTTAGAGGCATAGGCAATGACATAAGGATTTTTACCCTCGCGCTGAGCTAGTGCCGCTCCTACCGCATAGTTTGAGGTTTCACACATGATCTCGAATGGCCTACTCCAGTCAGGCCCTCTCACAATAGGAGCTTGGGTCAAAGCAATCTTCAACTTGTCAAATACCTCCATGCACTCTTCACTCAAATCAAATTCCACATCCTTTTGCAACAATCGAGAGAGAGGTAGTGCCACCTTACTAAAGTCCTTGATGAAACGCCGGTAGAAACCTGCGTGACCAAGAAACGCACGGACTTCCCTCACAGAAGAGGGGTATGGCAAACCAAAAATAACATCGACCTTTGCCAGATCAACAAAAATACCATCATTAGAGATGATGTGCCCTAAAACAATACCTTGTCTTACCATAAAGTGCCATTTTTCGAAATTAAGCACAAGGTTTGATTCAGTACACCTTTTTAATACTTTTGCAAGATTATCCAAACAAAGATCAAAGGAATCCCCATAAGCACTAAAATCATCCATAAACACCTCCATGCAATGCTCAAGAAGATCCGCAAATATACTCATCATACACCTTTAGAACGTAGCCGGTGCGTTGCACAAGCCAAATGGCATTCTCTTATATGCATATGTTCTGAAGGGGCTTGTGCATGTGAAAGTGGTTTTCTCTTGATCTTCCAGAGCAATGTGGATTTGAAAATAACCAGAATAGCCATCTAAGAAACAGTAATGAGATTTACCGGACAAGCGATCAAGCATTTAATCGATGAAAGGTAATGGAAAGTGGTCATTCCTAGTGGCCAAGTTCAAGCACCGATAGTCAATACAGACCCTCCATGAATTTTGGACCCTTGTAGCTATAAGCTCCCCATTCTCATTCTTGATTGTAGTAACACCGGATTTCTTTGGAACCACTTACACGGGGCTCACCCACTCACTATCCGAAATCGGATAAATAATGTCAGCTTCTAGCAAGCAGGTGACCTCCTTCTTCACAACCTCAAGAATGGTGGGATTTAAATGCCTTTGAGGTTGCCGAACGGGTATGGCTCCATCTTCTAGGAAATTCGGTGTTCACATACTTGAGGGCTTATGCCAACCAAGTCCGCCAAGCTCCACCTAATAGCCTTTTGTTTCTCCTCAAGATATTAAGCAACTTCTCCTCTTGTTGGGAGGTGAGCTCCTTTGCAACAATCACTGGGAGCTTTTGGTTATCTTCAAGAAAGGTATATTTTAGGTAGGGTGGAAGTGGTTTCAAATCTACATTTTGTTCATGACTTGGCACTCGGTCATCCGGCAACACCGGAGGTGATAAGGCATCTTCTTCACATACATGGAAACTCCCCACACTTGGACCTTGAATCATACTTTTCTCATCAAAACCATCATGGTAGACTTCGGCCACCACATTATCAATTATATCACACTGGAAAGTAGAATGGTCCTCCGGTGGATGTCTCATGGCTTCATCAAGATTAAAGCTCACCGCTCTTCCATCGATCTCAAAAGAGTAGGTACCCGAAAAAGTATCTAATTTGAACCAGGAGGTCTTTAAAAATGGCCTCCCAAGTAAGATAGATGAAGTCCTTCCGGAATCACTAGGGGGCATCTCAAGAATATGAAAATCAATCAGAAAGACCAACCCCTTTATACTCATTAGAACATCCTCCGCAATACCAACTACAGAAATTATGCTTTTATCCGCCAAAACAAACCAGCAAGACAACCGTTTCAATGGTGGAAGCTTCAAGACCTTATAAATAGACAAAGGCATAATGCTCACACAGGCGCCTAGATCACACATGCAATCAACAAATTGTATCCCATCTATGGTGCAAGTGACTAGGTAAGGGCCGAGGTCACCACACTTCTCCGGTATATCACCCATCAAAGCTGAAATTGGGCTTCCCAATGGAATAGTTTCTAATTAGTGGATCTTTTCCTTGTTCATGCACAAATCCTTTAGAAACTTTGCATATTTAGGGACTTGGTGGATAGCATCAAAAAGAGGAATGGTTACCTCAACCCTTTTGAATATCTCCACCATCTTGGGATCTAACTCAACTTGCTTATTGGTCTTCCTTGCCAATGTGGGAAATAGAATTGGAGTAGCTTCTTGCAAGACACTTCCATCCTTAAGAACTCCGCTCCTTGGTTGAGCAATCACTTCTTCAACTACCTCTTGTACCTCATCCTCCTCTTCCATGTCTTCTACCTCCACCACATCATCATCTTGAGTGACATCTCTTGAACTTGGCTCATCGGGACCCTTCTCTTGCAATCTAGTGCCAGACCTCAAGGTGATGGCATTGATGCCACCCTTGGGGTTGGGTAAAGGTTGAGAAGGTAGTGCACTAGAGCTTAAGGGTTGAACATTAGAGGTAGAGGTTGGTTCCATACGGGAAAGAAGGGCTTGGATGGTTGAGGTAAGACCGTTGATGCTAGAGTTAAACGAGGCTTGAAACTTTCTTTGTCCTTTAAGAATAGAACGGAGTATCTCATCTTGGTTGGAGGAAGAAGGAGGGTAAGTGATTTGGGGCACTTGTGGTTGGTTGAGTTGAGGTGCTTGCCTTTGATGAGGTGGTTGGTAGGTTTGGTAGGTGCTTCTTTGGTTTTGCTGTTGGTATGGAGGGTTTTGTTGGTACCGATTTTGTTGGTTGTTGTTGTTCCACCTTTGGTTCCCACCATTGTCCCTTCCTCCTTGATTATAGTTGTCCCTCCATCCTTGGTTGGAATTGTCTTGCCAACCCTGATTATAGTTACCCCCTTGATTATAGTTGCCTCCTTATTGGTGATAACCTTGGTTTGGATGATTGTAGTAGGCATTGGTAGCCACCAAGGTATTGTCCTCTTGGAGACTTGGGCATTCATCGGTGTCATGAGAGTAACAAGAGCAAATTCTACACACTCGTTGAGGAACCAATTATTGACATTGTTGTTGTTGAGGAGGTGGAGGTTGTTGTTGATTGAGTTGGAGTTGCTTGAGAATATTTGCCATTTCTCCTAAGGTCTTGGTAAGGGCGGTGGTCTAACCACTAGAAGAAACTTCATCTATGGCTCTTGGATGGTTGTTTCTTTGTCTAGCATGTTTGGTGGAATCGGCCAAATCAGTGATAAGTTGCCATGCTTCCTCTGCCGTTCTATACTTTGTCAAGGAACCATTACTTGAAGCATCCAAGAGGATCTTATCTTGAGGTTTTATTCCTTGGCAAAAATAGCTAATCAACACTAGAGTTTCAATCATGTGGTGAGGGCATGAGTCAAGAAGCTTCCGAAACTGTTCCCAATACTCATAAAGTGTTTCCAATTCACCTTGGACAATGCATGAAATTTCTTTCCTCAACCTATCTGTCACCTCCGGAGGAAAGAATTTATCTAAAAACTCTCTTCTAAGCAAATCCCAATCACCAACAATCTCATCGGGCAAAGTGTAGAACCACTCTTTAGCTCTTCCCTCAAGAGAGAATGGGAAGGCAAACAACCAAATAGCAACCTCATCGGAACCCTCCCGCCTAGTTGTTGAGCATACACCTTGGAAGTCCCTAAGGTGTCTAATAGGATCTTGGGCGAGAAGTCCATGGAACTTAGGTAGAAGATTAATCAAAGCGGTTTTGAGTTCAAAATTAGTATTTAACTCCGGATGACGCACTTGAAGCGGTTGAAGAACAAAGTCCGGAGCACCGGCTTCCTTAAGAGTGACTCTTCTTGGAGCGGCCATAGTATCGGTACCTAGATCAATGGAAGAGGTATTAGTAGTATCAATGGAAGAGTAGATGGTTTCTTCCTCAAATGACGCTTCGGATTCAACCTCGGGTACGGTTGGTGAATTGGTAGGAACCCTTTCACCACCTCCAAAGGCTAACCGTTTCCGAGCTTGCCTAAGATGTAATATAGTTCTCACAATTTCCAGATCAAAAGGGGCTAAGCTCGGATCCGGTAATGAACGTATCATTCAATGAAAGAAGCATAGAGCTCATGACAACAAGATGCACTAAACAAAAATCAATCCTAACTAACAATTGAACTAGCAAACAATCAAGAAAAAATGCAAGTATTCACATATCAACATATTTACACTAACCAACAACATGGCACACATATGCAACTCCCCAGAAACGGCGCCATTTTGATGCACGATATTTTGTCGGTATAGAATTTTCCAATAGAATTATGTCATGAGTATAGTCTAAACCAACAAGCTATAACGCATCAAACTTAGAAAATGTGTCGCCACAATTCAAAATCAATAACCGGGAGTAAAATCCCGGGTCGTTCTCCCTAGGAGTTGCTCTAAGATGCACATCATTGGTTAGGAGTTCTATTGGTAGTTTGAAATTGAGTACAAAAAAAGTAAATGAACATGAATTAAAGCAATGAGAAATTAACAATTGAACTAAGGAAAACAAGAACTTAAGCTAGCAAGTGAATGACTATCAATTAATGTAAAATCCTTGGCTAGGGGTGAGAATTAGAAATCCTATCCTCATTGCCTCCATCAATTGTGATAAGAATTGGTTATTGCTCCACTTAGTTAACCTCTAACTATGAAGAAAAGTCAAGTGGAGATAATCAATTTGAGTCCACAAGTCCTAGTCAAATCCTAAGGAAAGACTAGAGTTAGTGTCATTTAAATCAGTTAGCAATTTTTAATTATCAATCAACAAAAGGCTTTGACGATTCAAGTGTCTCCAATTACCCAACCCCCAAGCCAAGAGTGAAAATCTACTCCATAGCTATAGTTGACATTTTCTCAAACACTTGGTGAACAAGAATGAAAGACATTGTGCAATTGAGAAGAGAATTCAAAATTAGAGATATCTATTATAAGCAACGAACAACAATAAAGCAATTAACAACAATGAACATGAAATTCCTCAATGCATTAATAGAAATCAATGTAAACAATATCCAAATCCTAGATCCAAAAAAACTAGAGTAAGAACAACACTAAATGAGAGTAGGAGAGTGAGATCTACAAATTAGAGCAATGTAAAATTGAATTAAATTCATATCTAACCAAAGAATCCAAGTGAAATTGAAATTGAGAAAGCTAAAACCTAGAGAGAAGTTAGAGTTTCTCTCTCTAGAACCATAAACTCAAAATCTAGCTAGAAAATTCTCTAATGTGTGAATCTCCCTTTCCTCCTTGGTCCCTTGGGTCTTTTCCCTCCAGAATTCAGCTCAAATTAGGCCTGGAGCTCTTCAGAAATCGCCAGCCACGATTTCACTAATGAAGTCACGTGCCGAGCGTCACGCGTACGCGTCGTCTGGGTTTTTGCGAGCGATGCATACGCGTCAAGCGTGCGTACACGTCGATGAGATTTCTGCCCAACCATGCGGATCCGTCAGCTTTTGCGCACCAATCCCAAATCCAAGCTCCCACACGTTCGCGTCGATGCTAATGCTCCAAAGCTCCATTTTTCATGCTCCTTCCTCTTATGCATGCTTCCTTCCTCTCTTCTAGACCATTCTTGCCCCTATAAACTTTGAAATCACTTAACAAACAGATCACGACATCGAATGGTAATAGAGGGAGATAAAAATATAGTATATTTAAGGCTTAAAATGCATGTTTTCAATCATCAAGCAAAATTAGGAAGGAGACATGAAACTATGCATTTTATATGGATAAGTGTGATAGAATATTGATAAAACCCCCAAATTCTATACAAAGGGGTTCATCAAAGAGTTATAGTCAGAAGCTCATAGCAGCGGATTCTCCATTCATCCAGGTAGTACGAAGATGTGTCATGATTTAAAGAAGATGTTCTAGTGGCCTGGGATGAAAAGTGACGTAGCTACACTTGTATCTAAGTGTCTGACGCGTCAGGAAGTGAAGATAGAGCACTAGAGACTGCTAGGAATGTTACAGCCACTTGAGATTCCTCAGTAGAAGTGGGAAGGAATTGCAATAAATTTTGTGACCGGTTTGGGTGATCGTGGATCGCTTAACTAAATTCGCTCATTTTCTGCCTTTCCGAGTGAACTACTCATTAGAGGAATTGGCGAGGTTGTGCATCAAGGAGATCGTAAAGTTGCACGTTGTGCCTAAGACGATAGTGTCAGACCGTAATCCCCGATCACATCAAGGTTTTTGGGTGCATTCCAAAGAGCTTTCGGAATGAGACTATGTCTCAGCACAGCATATCCTCTGCAAATGGATGGACAGTCAGAATGGACTATTCAGACGTTGGAGGATATGCTAAGGGCATGTGTTTTGGATCAACCGGGAAGTTGGGACCGTTACATGCCATTGGTAGATTTTGCGTACAACAGTTTTCATGTGAGCATCGGAATGGCTCTGTATGAGGCTTTGTATAGACGGAAGTGCCAATTTCCACTGTGTTGGTATGAAGCCGGTGAAGCAAGTATGTTAGGGCCGGATTTGGTGGAAGAGACCACTGAGAAGATCAAACAGATTAGGGCCAGAATCTTGACTGCACAGAGCCAACAGAAGAGTTAAGCGGACCAAAGAAGGAAACTGTTGGAATTTAAATTGGGTGAGCATGTATTTCTGTGGGTTACTCCGACAACTGGGATTGGAAGGGTGATCAAAACTAAGAAGTTGAATCCGAGGTTTATTGGACCTTTTGAAGTCTTGAAGCGAGTCAGGCCGGTGGCATATCAAGTAGCTTTGCCGCCACGTTTGTCTAACTTACATGAGATATTCCACATGTCACAACTCTGTAAGTACACGTCGGATACGTCTCACGTGTTAGAGCCCGAGTTGGTTGAGTTGAAGGAGAATCTGACTTTTCCAGTAACACTAGTACGAATTGACGACACTAGTATGAAGAAGTTGTGTGGAAAGAAAGTTATGTTGGTTAAAGTGGCTTGGAGAAGAGCGGGAGTGGAAGAGCATACTTGGGAGTTGGAGTTCGAGATGCGAAAAGATTATCCCGAGCTATTCTCAGGTAATCACAAAATTTTGAGGACAAAATTTCTTATTTGGTAGGGAGAATGTAAGAACCGCGATTAATTAACCGCTTAATTAAATAATCTAATTGCCCAAAATAGGATTCAAAAATTTAGAATGTTAATTAGAAAATTTAAATATAATTTTTGAACTCAGTAGATTTTTTTGAGTTGAAAAATGTAATTTTCTGCGAAAAATTATGTAAAAATGCATACCAGTAAATTAGCCGGTAGTACCAGCTTAAATATTTCTAGTACTGTGTGAGAGCAGTAAAAACTATAGAAAAACTTAGGGAAATAATTAAAGTTGAAAACCGGGCACTAATTTTAAATATTTGGCTCAAATTTGGGCCAAACAGGCTAAAAACACTAACGGGTTGGACCGGACCTAAATTGGGCCCAAGTCCAACATATATAACACACATTAATGAACCATACTCAGCCACAAATACAACACATGTAGCTGAGTTGGGAAGAAGGAGAGAAACCCTCCATTGTTACTATTCACCTCTAACTTCCCAAGCTCATAACTTGAGCTACGGAGCTCCAATTGCCGCACCGTTTACGGCCACGCAATTACCACGAAGAGCTCTACAAAATCCACCCAAGAAACTGGTGAAAAAGTATCGATTTCTCTCTCAGCCTTTCTTTCCATAAATCCAAAAATTTAGTGCTTGGGGTTTTAAGATTTTGATGTTTTGATGTGTTTAGGATCAATCTAACTTGAAGAGATTATTGGCTTGTGATCCTATGATATTTGGAGAAGGTAAGAACCCTAACCCTCTAGTGGATTTTTTAGATTTTGAGTTTAGAGGTTAATTGTAGTGATATATGTGGTTTAGATTAAATATTGTTGGTGTAAAATCAAATTGGAAGTTGAAGTTGTGGAATTGGAACCTTGGGAGCTAATTCTTGTGATTGGAGGCTTGGTTTGGACACAAATTTAGTGTATAGAGCATATTGTAAATCAGCCAAGGTATGGTTTTGGTTTCCTCTATGTAATATGTAATATTTCTGGACATTTAGGCTAGTGGACCATAGGATAGGATTGAATTGATTATGTATGATGGAATTGATGATTATGATAAATGTTGATCTTGAATTTTGGTGTTGTTGTTGATTTTGAGATTGAAGTTGCATAATGATAATTTTGAGGAGTGATAAATGGATTATGATGCTTGTTGATATTGATGAATGTTGAGGATTGTTGAATTGATGTTGAGTTGTTAATTATTGAATAGTGGTGATGTGTAAGTAGGAATCTTTAGATAAAAATGATGAAAATGTGTATTGGTAGGTTGTGGAATGAATTGGAAGATATATGAACATGATTTTGGCACATTGCACTATTTTGGTTATATGATAAATTGGTCTTGATTGTGAATTTTAGAAGTTTGAGAACCTAGCTAACTTTTGGTAAAAATCAGTTTTTAGTGAACTTTGATGGATCATAACTTGAGCCTCTGTTTTTGAAATTGGCTGGAATTTGTTTAAAATTAAAGATGATTCAAAGAGTTTTAAATTGATATAAAGTTTGATGAAAATAGATTTTTGTAGAGGAAGTTATGAACGTTTAAATTTGGTGTTTAAAACTAAATTCTGCAACTTTACAAAATTTTCAAATTTTGGGAGTGTATGCGTATGCGGGTACCCCATACACGAGCGTGCAATTCTGCCTGGCCTCCATGCGTACGTGGCATATGCATGTGTACGCAGGATGGGCCAAAACTCACGCACGCGTATGCGACCCCATGACTTAGTACGCGGGCGATCGTTCCTGCCTTGCCTCCTCGCGTACACGGCACACGTGTGCGTACACGACATGGGAAATTTCAATGACCGCGTGTACACGGCACCATGCATGCGTAGGCGGATGCCCTGTTTTGCTGAAAAATCGTTTTTCCTCGTTTTCAAGGTTCTCTAGCTTTCCAAACATTCTTTAAGTACTGTTTAGGAATACTATCTAGTAATTAGGTCCTAATACTCCTAAGGGTGAGTTAGTAACTTAATTTAGTGAATTTCCGCATGAATCTAGAAGACAGAGACTTAAGTTTTTGGAGTACTGAGGATGGATTAGTTGGGTGAGATGGCGGAGTACTGTAATAATGATTGTGTGATGGATTGTGGAATTATGGACTACTGATGGTTGAGACGAGTCTAGGACTCGAGGTTAAAATATTGACTTTACTGAGTACTGAAAATAAATTTTGAAAACCACTGATATGTTGTTTTATACTGAGATTGTTGAGACGCTATACGTTTGGCAAGGACGGTGGTTAATCCCGCTTATCGAGGTTGCGGCGGTGGCGTAAGGACAGTGGCTAATCTTGCTTACGTTGAGATGTGAAGTCTGTGGCAGAATATCCCACTCGCATCCTTTCAGAATCACAAGAGTGTGCAGGCACTATATCCTAGACCGTGTGCCAGGAACGATATCCCAGGGAGTTCCCATTTTATTCGTGACCGAAAGGCGACATCTCTATGGGGATGTGTCGGGTTGGCAGTTGAACCGACGATGTGATATCACAGCCAAATAGGGCAGGCATTCATCATGTGCATATTCTATATGTTTGCTTGCTTGCCGACTTGCATTGTTTGCCTAATTGTATAACATGCTTAGTTGTTTCTTGAATTACTTGATATACGTGATTATACTTGTGTTTTACTTGCATTGCTATTACTTGTGTTTTCTACTGGGATTGAGGAGGATCGGTAGGCGATGACAATGGGATCGCATGGAGGTTAGGCTGGTGAAGGCTGTGGGACAGCGGCGTGACTGTTAGATTAGAATTCCTTTAAGAAAGAATGCCCCGTTCATTATGGTTTTAAGTGGTGGTCTTGAACTTAACTATGTTTTAAGCTTGAATATTATGATTGATATGAAGTTGTAGGATTACCTCTGGCGTCCCGAAATCTTATATCTTACGTTACTGGGCATTATTACCATACTGAGAACCTCCAGTTCTCATACCATATTTTGTTGTTGTTTTTCAGATGCAGGTCGTAACCCACCTCGGTGAGTTGCAAGATGGAGACAGAGTGGAGGATCTTGATTATCTTTTGGAATCTTTTGATTACTTTTCTTCAGTACTCTCACTTTTGTATTTATATTTACCTTAGAGGCTTACTTTGAGAGAGATATGTTGTATACTGTTGTAACTTTCAAAATTCTGTATGTCTGTATATAACTAGTCAGCCGAAATTCGTGGACTGAAGCTAGTATCTTATGATTACTATACTCTTATATCTACCTATGCCCTATTATCTTATATCTATATCTTGTACCTTTATGCTTGTAGCTTCGTGTGAACGTTTTGCGCTTTTGAAACTCTGCTTTTTAGCTTATTTCTTCATCGGGCTCCTCGTATTACTAATCCTTTATATAAGTCTTAGAATTGTCGTAACATTTGATTAATCTTTGTTTTATGACATGAGGTAAGACTTAGAGTAATTAGGATGTTATACATAATGTCTAACAGAAGTGAATGATAGGAGTCGTGATGACATTAAACTTTATTTAGGGTGCGAATAGGGATTTTTGTGAAATCACCAGAGGTCAAGATGAGGTTTCACTCTTTTCTTTTTCACATCACTACTAATATTATAGTACTGTCATTACTAACTTAGAGAACTAAAGCTCCAAAATGTCCCTAAAATTGGTTGCGTACATCCATTATTTAGAGATTCTAATTGCACTAAAGTAGTCCTAAAGCCCTTCTCGGTAATGAATCACTAAACACAATTATGAGATGATATTATTACTTCCACGCCAGCACTACAACGACCTTATATGGCAAGTGAATGTTGGTGACCTAATATAGCCTTAATCCTTTTTATAGCCTTTAATGTAGTGAATCTTCTCTAAATTCCATCTTTAATCAGTTTGCGTTTTATACTTGTGCTTCCTATAGTTTCTTCATTCTTAATATATCCTTTCAGTTTTGGAACCATGATAAGGATGGGAGTTAGGCAGCAAGGAGCTCGAATTCTCTTTTGCGCTATTGTTTATGTATTTTTGAGTTCTTTTCGCTCTTCCTGAAAAAAGTCTCTCCGCCGTTTGGACAAAGAGAGTGTGGTGGTGGCAGCTAAAGAGTCGGTTAGTAAGACAGATGACTCGAGCTGGAGTCGGGTTTCGTTTTGACGAGGAGGTGGAGGTTTTCTGCATGTCGTGTGATGGATTTGGGTTTTTAAAGAGAAAAAGTAGAAGGGAAAGAGGACACCGTCGACAAAGGAGATGAGAGCGTGTAGTTTAAGGAACAAAGAAAATAAAAGACCTTATGAACTTACACATGAAACAACATTTAAAACAACCACCCACCTGTACATACATACGTTTTCAATATCATAGTATGAACAAGTATAAAACACAAATTGATTCAATTTAGGGTTTAGAGAGGATTCACTGTACTTAGGATTATAAAAAGATTAGGGACTATATTGGGTCATCAATATTCATTTATCACATCAAATAACTGTTGTAGTGTCTGACGTGACAATGATGATTAGAGATGGCGAGAAAAACACATTAAAATGAATATCTACTGGTATTATTAATGACAGGGACAAAAACAAAAATTCATCAAGTCTCCACGAAAAATGGGTACTCGTCTTTAAGAATAAATAAGAACAAGAATGAGAAAACTTCTATGACGTAAAATAACAATATAATCCTCAATTCCATTTATATAGTAGTCTAAAATTATAATTCTAGTTATTATTGGATTTGGTAATATGAGATCTAGACAATATTATCATAGAAATTTGATAAAAATAAAATACATGAATAATTTTACATGTTTAAAATGATTTAACCTTTAAATGATATGAATATATTTTTATATTATACTTTAACTTTATTTTGTGTTTTTCAATGAATAAATTATGAATTTTTATCTTTTAAGTTAAATTATGTTAAATTATATTATGTTATGTTAATTATTTTGTGTCTTGCTTTGAGGATTTTATTTGTTAAAAAAATCAATTAGGACTCATGGATCTCTGAGAGAATCTGCTATCTTCATGGAGATCGATAAATAGAAATTCGTGATTTTTAAGGAGGAGGAGTGCTTGGGGCCAGTAACTTTTGTGATTTGTAGGCATTAAATAGTTATCAATAATGATTTTAATGGTGTGAGATTTCATCAAATGGTTCACTTTTCTTTGCTGGTTACATGCTGGCCAGAATTTGGAAAAGTTGCTGGCCCCTAGACTTTTCCTTTAAGGAGCATCATGATAAATAGAGGAATAACTACCATTTGTACCCATGAAAGTTGAAAACGCTGACATATCCATTCATAGAAGAAGGAAATTACCATTTATACCCATGAAATATAAACTTTTGCTAACAAAACTATCCAAATCCAAAAATATTATTTGAAATTTCCAAATTACCCCACCACTACCACTTACTCCACACCACCACTTTTCCAATCCCAAACCTACCACCGAAATTCTTTCTCACCACCATCCTAAACCCTAATTACCATCATCACTCAATTCAAAAACACCACCACCTCATTTCCTTCATCACTACCATCACCACCACTACTATTATACCTCCATTATCATCTTCACATAAAGCAACAATAACAACAATAGAAAAAGTAAATTATCTGAGACCACCGCACCACCACCGGCGAACATCAAAATGTTCCCCCTCACTTGATTTCCACTCTTCTTCCTCTCTCTCACCCCTTCTTAGCTCCTCTGCGTAACCACCGCTGCAGCACTCAACAGTCGTTGGCGCTGTCAAGTCCCACCCAACCTCCACTCGCCGCCGCCACGTCCTTCCCCCCTTTCTTTCCTCCTCCACTCTTTCCCTCTCTCTTTCTTCTTCTTCCCCTCGCCTTACCTCCGCGAGCCCAGGACCACTGTCGCCTTCTGTTTTCGCCGCCTTTTACAACCATAGAGCCACTGCCGTTGTCTGATCACTACCGCTGTCCCAACCCGTTCCAGCTAGCCTTCCATCTCTCGTTGACACAGAGCTCCAGCCCCTGTCCAGTCCGTAGTTCCACCCGCTCTTCCCCAGTCTACAAACCCAGAGACCATTGAACCTACATCACGCAACCATTATTCGAAGAAGTAGAAGAGAGAGAAGCAAAATACAAAAGGAAAGAGAGAGAAAGAGAGAGAGAGGAAGGAGTTGGCAAAGTTGACGGACTCTGGCGACGGCGACGAGCTCAGAAAATGAAAGGAAAGAGAGAGAGATGATGGGGTTAATGGTGGTAATGGTGGAGGGGAAAAGATGATGCAGATGATGATAAGGGTAATTTGGGATTTTTATGTGATTTTTTAGTGTTCGAATAATTTTGTTATATGGAACTCATGTTTTATGGGTACAAATAGTAACTTTCTTTTTTTTTATGGGTAGATGTATCAGCGTTTTCAACTTTCGTGGGTAGAAATGGTAGTTTACTCTAAATAGAGATAGAAATACCAATCCTAAAAAATTCCATTGTCATCTACCAACTCATCACTCCATTTAGTGAGTCATTGTCAGAAATGGAGCTTGAGTTATGGTTGGAAATGGACCTCAAGACTAGTGTGAACCCCCAACTCTATCTCAAAATATAAATAGTGCAATTGAAATATCAATGACCACTTAGATACATGCGGTTAATCTCAAAAACCATTTTTAGACTTAGTCAACATAAAGTTTATCCGAAACAAAATATTACCAATATAAAATGCTCTAAATCTTATATTTTATATTGATATATAACATTTAAGTAAAGCAGCTTTATTTCGTGTGACAGTGCTCCTAATGTTAAAATCAATTATAGTCTTGAAATCTATCTTGAGTTGTGTTGTATACCAAAAAGTAAAATGTTACATGAGATATAAACTTAATCCAACTGAATACCACATTTCATCATGATATATTCTATGCATAACATTTTTCATTTTATAATGCTTTGGCATTCAGTCTAAGATTTATACTACACCTCTATATAAGCACAAGAATATAACTTGAGACCCTGATATATATCATACCAACTTTTCATATTAGGATTAGAAATCATATCTTGAGGGAGAACCTTATACATCCCATCCTGTACCCTAGATCCCAAAATTACAGGGAACCCACCATAATGACAAATTCTAAGGTAGAGTTTGACAGCTGCATAATACATCAAATACCATTTGACCTCTGTGAATTACGTTTGCTGTGCCTCATACCCTGCCTTACATCCTTCCAGACAGTGGTATTCTCTGCATGGCAATGACCCTCAATGGTCCTCCAGTATTTACAAGGTGCAGTAATATCACAGACATAACAGTAGCACTGCATGATGGAGCCAAATTTCAAATCAAGTTATTCTCACAATGTGATTTATGGGATAAAATTGAACTAATAGTAGTATTTTATTTTGAAAAGAGCAAGTTGCATTACCAATTCACAGTGTTTCTCGTGAGATGTTGTCTTGAATGGAAACTTGATACACAGATGTCTTGAATGCGGGTAATCTCTACAAGCCACCTGTTTGTTATGACCATAATATATCATTTATTCGAGAATCTAGATATCCAAGTTGCTATCTAGAAGGATTGCAATTGATAGTATGGGATTATTGTATTGCACTATATGTTGTCAAGTATTGAAATAACATTAAACAAGACATCAATTAGGGCAGTCAATTAAATAAGATGAGAATATGAGATTTATAGCAGTACAAGAATTTGCAAATTACATGCCCTTATTTACTGTTATCAGAAATAAAAATCTTGGAAATCTTTCACAACCAGCATCTCAAAAAGAATCCATGTTTATCTCATTACTAAACGTTTTGAACTTAAAAATTGAACTCATTTTATACCTTCACGTAAATCTGCACAAATCAAAATCAAAACCTTTTCGAAATAGTCAAACAATCCAAACATAAAACACAGATTCAAGTGAGAGTCAAACAGAAGACTAGGTTGTAGTTATACCTGTCCCTTTTCAGCAACAACAGAGATATCGACGCCGTCATCTTGCGAGAGGGAAACAGGCTCGTAAGGATCGAATCCAAGGATGAAGCAATCATCGGTTTCCTCGAATCGCTTCATATCATGGTGCATTTTGAGACAAGCAATGGCCCTCACTGGTGTTCCATCATCTCGTTCTCGTAGTGGTGGTGTTGGTGGAGAAGGAGAAGCCTCCTTCTTCTTCTGCTTCTTTTCATTGGCTTCCCCCCTTTTCCCGCTCGAATTGCACGACTCCGTTTTCTTCCTTTTCACTGCCATTAACACCGAACACAAGCAGCGTTCTGGTGTTGTCACCGACTTGATCAATTCGAAATGGAGAGAATTTAGAATGGGTGAGGGAGAAAGTGGGGGATGCAGTCTCAGTTTAAATAGTAGGATCGAATTTCAAATTGGGATATTTTCGGAATTCAAGACATCGCCCCAGACTACCGTTCGGCATTGGAACTAAATTAAAAAGTTTTATTTAAAGAATTTGGCTTAATTTTGTTTTATTTTATAATATTATCATCCTTATCTTTATACGTGGGTCATAGTGAAAAAAATTAAGAAAAAAAATCATTTTTTAAAATTGTAGGTGTTTGAAAAAAAAATTTAAGTATAAATAAAGTTCTATAAAATTAAAAATATATTTTGAGAAAAAATAAAGAAAAACTCTTAGGTCAGTATTTTTTAATATTTTTAATTATTATTTGATTATTATAAATATTAAATTGTCTTTAATAAATAAGTTTTATTAATTTATGCATATAAATTTTGAAAAATTATGAATACAAACTGAATTGATTCATATTTGTAAAATATATGTTTATTGTAAGTAAAATTCTTATAAATATAAATGTAAATAAATTGCTGATTAATTGAAAATATAAAAATATTCTTTATTTTTTAAGATTGAGACATCTAAGTTCTTCCATTTAAAATATACGAGAATGAATAAGTTTTTGGAGAGATGTAGGGACCGATTAGTTTAACCGTTTTCATTTATTTTTTCGATGAAAATAAAAATAAAACATAAAAATAAGATTGAATAAGTATTTTAAAAATATTTTTAACAAAAATATTTAAAAAAAATAGAACAAAGTTAAAAATATTATTTTCATATTTTCAGTCAGTTTTAACTTTTGAAAATATTTTTAAATCAAGATATGGTGTTTTTAGTTTTGGGACAAAAATTCAAATCTCTCTTACTCTTTTGTATATGTTTTTCATTTTTTAAGATTGAGACATCTAAGTTCTTCCATTTAAAATATACGAGAATGAATAAATTTTTAGAGAGATGTAGGGACCGATTAGTTTAACCGTTTTCATTTATTTTTTCGATGAAAATAAAAATAAAACATAAACATATCATTGATTAAGTATTTTAAAAATATTTTTAACAAAAACATTTAAAAAAAATAGAACAAAGTTAAAAATATTATTTTCATATTTTCAGTCAGTTTTAACTTTTGAAAATGTTTTTAAATCAAGATATGGTGTTTTTAGTTTTGGGACAAAGATTCAAATCCCTCTTACTCTTTTGTATATGTTCAAATTTCACTATATTTACCAAGTGTATTTAGCTGGTTCTTTTTTATCTTTTCCTCTTTTTCTATACATTTTGTTATTAGTATATCCATATTTACCTTCAATTTATACATATATTTCTTGAAAATGTGAAATTTTTTTTATTTTTTATTTTATTTAACCCTTTCAATCTTTTATTTTAGCTTTGATCTTTGTATCTTTGAGTACATAGACAAAGTAATTAAAAAAAAAAAGCGCTCTAATTAAAATTAAAATATGTATTTATTAAGTTTTTTATTTTATTTAGTATTGAGTACGTACTATATTGTTTTTATTGTTATATAGTGTTATAAAAAATATAAAATCTTGTTTTTATTGAGAGATACCAAAATTTTCTAAAATAGTATAATAACATAATAATTTATTTCATATTGATACCGTATAAAAATTAATTGTTAATTTAATAAAAAATTAAATAACTAAAATTATACATTTAATAAAAATATAGTTTTGTGATTTTAGACTATTGAAATTACATTTTGAAAATAAACCAACTAAATATATTTTTATTATTTTCGATACTTAAAAATAAATCTTTTTTTTTGGTGACTAAACATAACACAAAGAAAAAACACCTAAGAGAAAGAGTAGTACTCCTCTCTAATAATAATGTCTAAATTATTAGGGGGTTGTAACCACTCTAGATACACTTGCTTGTTTAAAGCAGCAGTCTTAGCCATTAAATCAGCCGCTCTGTTTGCTGTACGCTGGATGAGCACTAAAGTAGCTGTCCAATTGCGCTGAAGCATCTCTTTGATTTTGCCAAGCAGATCAGAGTCATTCGTAATCATGCTGGTTGTGCCTCGCGAAACAAGAAGAAATGCATCAAGATTATCAGTTTCACATATGACCTCTTTATACTCGCAATCCCAAGCCATAACAAGCCCTCTCCAAATAGCATGAAGCTCACAAGAGAGAACACTAGAAAGAGGTATACTGGCAGAACAACCTTTCATCCAAATTCCCATGCTGTCTCTAATAATACATCCAAAGCCCGCTAATTGCCCATTTTCAAAAACGCTTGCATCGCAGTTCACTTTACAGACATTCATTGGAGGTGGTTCCCAGTTATATTGCAAAGAGGAAGGAATAATATGTTTTTGGTTAGTAACAACCTTAGAGAAATCGCAAGCAGCATGTTGAACTAAGTGAACAATTTTCTCCTTACTCCATGGATCATCTTGATGGAAGATGTCATTGTTCCTATCCCTCCAAATCCACCAAAAGGCCGCTGCAAAGAGAAACTCATTTTTGTTGAGGTTAGAACGAATCCAAGACACAAAATCCAAACTAGAGTCCTCAGCGGTCATTCCCAAATTTAAGCTAATCCAAATCTGACGAGCTTTTTGGCAAGTCCTAAAGCAGTGGTTAATATCCTCTAGAGCAAGATAACATCGCTGACAAAAATCAGAAGTAGCAAGACCTCTTTGAAACTGGTAACTAGCTGTGGGAACTCCGTTGTTGAGACAAAGCCAGAGCAGACACTTTATCCTCTCCGGTATTCTTAAGCGCCAAAGCCAAAGCCAATTTTCATTATCGTTCCAGCCAAATTTCTTCTTCAATAGCCATTCATACCCGCTTTTAGTCGAGTAGGTGAGAGTATTTGAGTTTGTCCAAAACCAACCTGTTTTATCTCCTGCCTGCTTGATAGGATCAAAGAGCATCAAATCAAGTTTAACTTCTTCCGGAATCATTGTGCAAAGAATATCCCACCGCCAATGTCCATGGTACCAGACATCTTCTAGCTTCAAGTGAGAATCAGAGATGTGCACAAAAGGAACCAAAGGAGCTAGCGTTCCACATGGTCGCCAAGCATGATACCAAAAGGATTGAGACATCCTGCCTGTACACCAATCAAAACCATCACGAAGCTTTTCTATTGTCTTATAAATCGCTCGCCAAGTGCTTGAAACATTATTAGAAAAACTGGATGAAAAGCAAGACCTCCCAGATAAATATTTTGCCAACATAATTCTTACCCAAAGCTTATCATTATTATGCAGTAATTGCCAAACAAGCTTTCCTAATAAAGCAAAATTTACACACTGGGTATCTCTAATTCCCAAGCCTCCATATTTTCTTGGAGTGACAACTTTGCTCCACTTGACATAATTTAAGCATCGCTCCCCCACCTTTCCCTTCCACAAGAATTGTCTAAGCACAGAATCAATCTTTTGACAAATTGAAGTAGGAAAAAGAGTCACTTGCATCTGATAAATAGGAAGAGAAGAAGCAACAGATTTAATTAAGCAAAGCCTGCCTGCTCTGTTAAGGAGCCGACCTTTCCAACTAGCCAGCCTATTCTTGATCTTCTCTAAAGAGTCCGCAAAAATAGACCTAGCAGCTCGAGGATGATTAAGGTTCACCCCCAAGTATTTGCCTAGGTCACTAGTAAAAGGAATATGAGAAACACCAGACAACATTTCCTTCCTTCTATTAGAGATATTTCTAGAACAAATAGCTTTAGATTTTTCAATGTTAACCTTCATACCTGAAGCTTTGCAGAACAACTCCAAGGTGTGCACAACATTCCGAACTTGATTTTTCTTTGCTTTACAAAAAAGGAGGAGGTCATCTGCAAACATCAAGTGAGAAACTCTAGGTCCTCCTCTAGAAACAGCCACACCATCCCAAATACCCTCGTCAACTTGTTTGGAAATGAAGCACGCCAATCTTTCCATGCACAAAACAAATAAATAAGGAGAAATTGGATCTCCTTGCCTGAGCCCTCTGCGAGGTTGGAAGCTGTCCAATCTATTCCCATTCCAAAGGATGGAAAGATTTGAAGCCTGAACACAATTCATTACAAGCCGAATAATTAGAGAAGGAAAGCCAAAAGATTCAAGAGTGTGCTCAAGAAAATTCCAATCAACTCTATCATAAGCCTTTTCTAAATCAATCTTAAAAGCCATAGCTCCTTTTCTAGACTTTGTCCGCTTAAGAAAGTGAAGAACTTCTTGGGCCACAATAATATTATCAGGCGCTCCTCTACCATGTATAAACCCTCCCTGAGTTGGGCTAACAATCTCATCCAAAAAAGGTCGTAATCTATTAACCAGCACTTTAGTCACTAGCTTATAAATTACATTACAAAGGCTTATTGGCCGAAAATCCTTCAATCTAGTTGGAGGGTCGCATTTAGGGATAAGAACAATCAAAGTTTCTAACAAAGAATGGCTTAAAGTCTCCCCTAAGAATGCTTTCTGAACAGTACGCCACACCTCATGACCCACCACATCCCAATATTCCTTGAAGAAAAAAACTTGAAAACCATCCGGCCCAGGAGCTTTGAACGAGCTCATATTATCCAGAGCTTCTTTAACCTCCAACATTGTTACTGGTTTAGACAAATTATCACAAGCATCCTGGCTAAGAGATGGCATAGGAATTTCTCCCATGCAATTAACCTCAACAGGCTCAGTAGAGCAAAAAATATTTTTGAAAAAATGAACGACCTCTCTTTGCAAAACTTCCGGATCATCAGACCAGGACCCATCACTGACCAGCAACCCATGAACCTTGTTAGATTTTCTTCTAATGATGGTTTGCATATGGAAAAAGCTAGTATTTCTATCACCATACCGAACCCATTGATCTCTTGACTTCTGGTACCAAAGCAATTCTTCCTGGGCCAAAACTAGATTATACTCAGCTCTCAATTCTTCTTCTTTGTGCTTCAAAATCGGATCATCGTCAGCCTCCATTTTTCGTTGAATACAATTCAAATAAGCCTCCAATTCCCTCTTTTTAATAAAAATATTGCCGAAGACCGTAGAGTTGAATTCCAACGAAGCTTCTTGAACCCCCAACAACTTCCTATGGATGCCAAAGTCTGTACTATTCCAAGATTTCTGAACAATGGCCTTGTAATCAGGATGCGTTGCCCATGCCGCTTGGAATCTAAAAGGCCGGTTTCCTTTCTTGATAGGAACTCCTTGACATCGGATAAGTAGGGGACAATGATCAGAGTGGGAACGGCTGAGAACTTCAACAAAAGCTTCTGGAAAAAGAAGACGCCATTCTGCAGTACAGCAAGCTCTATCTAATCTCTTTGCAATTTCTCTGTTTCCTTGAATTTTACGGAACCAAGTAAACCGTCTTCCAGAGGTTGTCAGATCAAAAAGACCACAAGAATCTAGAGTACTTGCAAAGACACTACTGCGAGTCGAATAGTAATTACCCCCCTTCACCTCATGAACACTCAAAATATCATTAAAATCCCCAACCACCACCCATGGGTCCTGAATGCACAAACCAATATCAAGCAGATGACTCCATAATTCTACTCTATTAGTGGCTTGAGGGCTGCCATAAACCGCACTGCAAATCCATCTTCGCCCACCACCATCAATTTCCAAAGTTACACATTGATTCATAACCCAAAGAATTTTACAAGAAAATTTTAAATTAGCAGAGAGGAACCAAATTCCTCCCTTATGTCCAACAGCATCTACAATCCCTACAGGATAATAGCCTAATCTCCCCCAAAATTCTTTCATAGTTTCAAACCCAATATGAGTTTCCACCAAAATAAAAAAAGTTGGTTGAAATTTTCGTACTAACTCCTTACAGTGCACCCGAGACATCTTATTTGACGCTCCCCTTACATTCCAACTAATAATATTTAAATGGTCACAATCCATAAAAATAAATTAAATAATTGGAATTTATAATCATTCTACCTCACGTTGATGGACCCCTGTCTCCAATTGTCTTCTGGTGGACTTGCGTCGCAGAACCATCATTCTTCTGTTGAGGTTGGTTCTCCAAGTTTGTTGTTACACTAGCTTTATCAAGCTCTTTTTGTACTCGAGAATCCGTTGACAATGCTTCAATAGGTGAGTTTTGAAGTGAAATAGGACGCTGCCTTTTGTGCCCTACTTTAAAAAAAGGAGTACTCTGATCCTTGAAAGCCACCTGAGTTGTTCCCAAAGAGCCAAGCGTGGATGGAGGATCTTTCTTTTCCTTAGGCTCCACCTTTGCATTTGATAAAGACTTCACCTTTGCATTTGATGAGGATCCAGCATGCATTTTATTAGACCCAAAAGAAAATTTCTTACTCCCCAAATTGGAGCATATTGCTACATTGGCTTTTTTTGGCACTACATTGGGGCCTTTACCCACTTTTTCCTTGCCTTTTCTACTAACTGTAACCCATTCATCCTCTTTTGCTTGAGTATCCCTATCCATGCGTGATTCTTGTAAATTATCATGCACAAGACCCGCTGCTCCATGCTTCTCCATAATTGGAATTGATTTGGCATTAATTCCAAATTCAAAAGTTGAATTTTGATTTTTTACTGGGATTTGACTACCTTCTGCCGTTTTCTCATTATTATCCACCGAAAACAGTGACGGCAAATTTTTCTCCTTCACCATGGTTTCCTTCCCAATGTCATTGTTGTTCTCTTTCGCACATTCTCTTGTTACATGCCCAAAGCAGCTACATTTTTCACAAATTAAATTCAAGTGCTCATATTCTATGTCATACATATGACCATCAACTTGAATCTTTCTTATGACTGGAAGTCCCAAGTTAATTTGCACACATGCTCTTGCATACTTTCCTCTCTCTGCAGACTTGGTGGCTAAATCGATGCGGATCGGTTTACCAACAGCTGACGCAATCATTTTCATGGCTTTCTCTTGATAATAGTTAATGTTTAAACCTGTAATTCTTATCCAAACCATGGTAGATCCAAAAGTGTTTTCACAAGGTCTGAATGAAGAACTCCAAGGTTTAACCGCAACATAACTACCAGTAATCATCCACGGTCCTCCAAGGAGAACTTTTTCTCTATCCTCCAAGAGATCAAATTTAACTAAGAAATAGCCAAAACCGACATCTAGTACCTCATATCCTCCTTTGGTTCTCCAGACTCCTTTAAGCCTGTGCGTGATCGCCGTATAGCTAAAGTTTTTTCCAAGAACTTTGATCACGATGGCATCTTTGTAGGGCTCTGCCAATATCTCCTTTGCTTCTTCAGTGAACGTCACAGTTGGTATCTCCGAATCGCCTTGCTTACCAACTACTGTAGCCATCTTATCCCCATCAAGAGAATCAGCAACCTCCAAAGCTCTCCTTGTTGAGGCACCCACAACTTTATCTCTGAACGATATCCGCTGACCTTGAATCTTGTTATTGTCTCCTTTAATTCCCTCCTTTTCACCTGATGCATGCCCACCTCCACTCTCCCCCTTATTGCTCTCGCCGGCATGGCCGGCTGCCTCGCCATGTGTCACCCTCGAAGACTCTCCCCCGCTCTCTCCACTCTCCATTTCAAAATTCAAAATTCTCGAAAATAATACTACTTAAAAATAAATCTTCTTTTCACTAACTAATTTTTTAAAATGCGAAAAAGTTACTGTTTTCATTCTGAGAAAATGAAAACAGACAATAAAAAGCAGAAAATATTTTCACAAATCAATCAGCTCCTTAGATGCCTCGCTTATCTGGAAGGTAAAAAATATTTTTGTATTTTTAATTGGTCAATAACTTATTTATCTTCAAATTAAAAAGTTATAAATCTATTTATCGTTTTTCATATATTTTTTTAAAGAGATATGATTCTCATTTTTTTTAAATGATCTCCCATTTTATTGTAGAAAATTATTTTAACATAATAAATAAATAAATAATAATTTTATATTATTATATTTAAATATAATTATTAAATAAAAAATGTATATGAAATATTTAAATATTAAATTATTTTTATTTATTTAAACTTTTTTATTAAAATAATTACTTAAACTTTTTTTTATAAACTGATACAAACAAGTTCTAGAAAAATTTAAAATTCAATTGTAGTTAAAAATATCAGAATGTAATTTGAATATGTGAAAGAAAGTTTTCTTTTGCACTTATACTTAATTGTGTATTAACATGTTAATTGATTTCTAAATTTACTATTTGAAAAATTTTCTAAATGCAACAATGTAAATACTAAATAGATGATCATCTAAAACTTTTCTTTTATACTATTAGAGTTCAAAATTAAACCCAAAAAAATTTTTTATTCGTTATTTTACTATCAATTTTGCTCTTAAAACACTTCCATAAAAAAAAATATTCTCTTAACACTAGTAAATCAAGCTCATTGATTTGTCTATTAATCTACTATTATTATTATTATTATTATTATTATTATTATTATTATTATTATTATTATTATTATTATTAAATGTGTGTCACAATAAGAAATATATAATTCATAAATATGATAAATACGTTATTCTCTTTTGGTTCTAAGAAAATAAATATATCGGAAGAAAATAGATGTTATTTAGATTATTTTAACAAAATAATTATATATTAAGTCAAAGTGACAAATAAAAAGAAAAGGACGAGAATATTGTATTTAATTTTATTCCTTATGATTAAAATTAACTTTTGGGGAAATTTCTAATAAGAAAATTATTAATATAGTCATACCGTCAATAAATTCTCTTTACATTCAATCATTTTATCTGGAAAGTGTACAAATTACTTTATTTTTGTCATTATTATTTATACTATAATGACCTTCCAGGTAGAGAAAATATTTGTCATTTCTTTGACAGAGCATATTACTTTCGGATTAGACACCAAAAAAAAATATTACTTTCGGATTTGAAAACTTTTCATTTGAATGTTATTGGAAAAAAGGTTTTATTTTGAGCATACATTTAATTTGATATAATTGATATTGATATATTTCTATATGTGAAAGATACGTAACATATATATAAAAAAAATTAAGGATTATACTATAGTTGTTTTACTTCCTAATATAGAGAAATGTTGTTTTTTTAGTTTAGATCAAATAATTTTTTTTTCAAATGTTAATTCATCTCTTTGTAATTATTAAGTTTTTGTAGCTATCTCTCTTTTCTCGTTTTAATGAACAAATCTATCTCATGTTAAGTGATGATATTTACAAAAACCAAAAGAATTAAACAAATATTTATAACAGGATAAAATAAGTTTCAATTTCATAAGCTGGTGTTTGTTTTAAAGTCTATAATTTTCTTTTTTTGAAAATAATGACTAGGAAATATGTTATTATTCTGATTTTGTTTTAAAGATAGAAAAAAATATTTTTTGTTACAAATTTAGTCTTTTCATTTAAAAATTTAATGATCCTGTTCGTCTCTATAGTTTTATGAAATTTATAATTAAATTGTTATATTTTTTTTTAATTAGGTCTATATACTACAGTTAAGTTTATAATTAGGTCTTTTTCGTATTAAAAATGTTAATATTAATGGAATATTATTTTTAAAAAATATGTGGTCAAATATCTAATTTAGTTTTTAATTGTAAATACTTTCAATTTACCAAAAAATATTCCGTTAATCTAATATTTTTTACAATAACAAAGACCTAATTACAAAATTAAAAGCAAAGTAGGAGTCCGATTGAAAAGAAAAAAAAAAGTATAGAGACCTCATTATAAATTTAGTCAAACTATAGGAACCAACAGAATAATTAAACCTCTAAAAATTTAGGAATACAAAATTTCTCTACACATGGGAATAAGTTTCATCTATAAACATACCAATATATCTTTCAAAATAATAATAATCTCAACATATAATTAACTATGTTGGGGACATTTTGAAATTTCTTATATATTGCCGAGAAATTGTATTGTAAACCAAACAAATTCTCAATGAATACATAAGTATTTTTAAAGTATGTCTAAGAATTATTTTCAGAAATTTCATTTTTTGGAATATAATATCTAAGCTTTAAACAGAAGCCCACTAAAGTTGTTTTGGTTTTATGTAGGGCAGTCATAATAAGATGCAGTATATTGGTTTCACAATTTTGATTGGATTTCAATACCGCAATCAAAAGGCAAATTATAATCTCAAGTAAACTTTATGCGTGATATGGGGAATCAAGAAGGAATAATTTGTCACTTCCATCAAGTAAAATTTAGCTAATAAGACCAATTCAATTAGGAATTACCTTGGTATACTTTGAAAAAGACTCTTCGTACCAGCAAAGTTGCAAACTACCTGAGTAAAATACTAAAAAACATCATATTGGATATTCCTGTTCCAAAATTACAATATACTCTGTGCTTAATGCATACAATGATAATTGCAGACACCCCAGAACTATAGTACCCTCTATCCTTCACCAAAATGTAAGCTTACATGATATATGTTATGTTACTAATACTCAACAAGTATATCCAAAAAGCAAACTTCAAAGTTAATCTTTTTATACAACTAGTTAGCCTTAGCTACCAGTCTCATGGCATTCCTCTGGCCCTTCCAGTAACTAGAACCATCTGCATCACAATGCGGGGATAAAGGTTGGGTCCAATATTTACAAGGAGCTGCTGAATCACACACATAGCAGTAGCACTGCAATTGCACCAAAGATTTCCACAAAGTCAAAGGCAAGAATCAGAAAAATGTAATTCCCATTGATAATTATGGTTGATTATTACCATCTCACAATAGCTCTCATGAGGTTTTGTAGTGAATGGAAATTCAAGACAAAGATGCCTTGAGTGCGGATAATCCCTGCAAGCTACCTATATCACTACAACACAACATTAGCCACTATAGAGTGTATGTTTGGGCGCCATTATTTTGTTAAAAAAAAGATCTTTTTTCAATGAAAAAATATCTTTTTTTTTATTTTTTAACGTGTTTGACAAATTTCTAGTAGTAAAAGTAAAAGCACTAGTAAAATAAAAAAAAGATCTTTTTTGAGAAGCTGTAATTTACATCTTTTTTTTTTTAAGATCTTTTTTCCTTAAAAAAAGATGTTTTTCATGTAATAAATAAAAAAAAAAAGTACTTTTATATTGTTATACCCAAACATAATTGATAGATAAAAAGACCTTTTTACATGAGATATCCAAACATAAAATTACTTTTACTTCTCTATAAGATCTTTTAAAAAAAGATAACTAAAAAAAAATCTTTTCTTAAAAGCTCAGCCAAACAAACACAGAGTCTAAAATAGAAGTTGCAAATTTCAGTTAAAACAAACAGGTTTACAACACACACGTCATTGTCAATGATTTTATGTCTAATAAGTGCCCGCTAAATCTCTTATCCTAAAATGTAACTGTTATTTAAGAAAAACGAAAGCAATTAGAAGTGTGCATAACGATTAAGAAGTGGCAAAAAAAAAACGGTTTTGTAGTTACCGGACCAAGTTGGGCAAGAACGGAGACATCAACGGCGGCATCATTATCGTGCAGGGAAATCTTGGAGAAGTCAAGGGACTGAGATGGATCAAAGTCAAGGATGAAGCAATCCTCGGTTTTCTCGAAGCGCTTTATGTCGTCTTTACATTTAAGACAAACTATGGCCCTTATTGGGCTATCTTCTTCTTCTTCTTCTTCGGAACAAACCACCAAATTTTTCTCAGCGTCATTTTCTCCCATGTTTTCTCTCTTTCCGTCTTTCGTTTTCTTGCTTTCTTGAGTTGCGTATTTGGCTGCCAAGAACAAGAAGATACTCAACTTAGCAACTAATTCGAAATTGGGAATTTCAATTCTGATGTCCTTTAGCGTCCCTATCAAATACGACGCCGTTGCAGCTCCTGTGAATGCTCGAGTTTTGTTTTTTGAAGGGCTAGGGGAGGAGGTCGTTTGTCTCTGGATACTGGATACTTCTTTCGATTTTGGACAAATGTGAAATGTCTAAACTTTTTGGGCAAGATCTTTATTAAAACAATTTTCGGCCCAATATCATACAAGATAAAAAAACGTCATCCTTTAAATAATTTCTTTAATCATTTTTTTATTATATTAATTTAAAAAAATTAAATCAAACACATTTAACAGATTTAATGTTAATTTTTCAAAAATTTAAAATAAAAATAAAAAAAAAAACTAAAATCCAAAAATTCGATATTTACCTTCAAATAAGTTTTAAATCCCAAAACAATAATACATTCCAAACAATTCCTAATATCCCAAAACAATTTTAAAATTCAGAAGCTCCTTATCTCCACCAAATCCTCCATCATTACACTCCTCCTCCACACCGCCTCATCCGTCAACGCAATTTTTATCTTTGCCACCTTCTCTACGCCAGAAACACGTTTCTTTAGCACACTCTTCTTCTTTCCCACCTCCTCTGTACCAAAAATACGTCTTGTACATGCCTCTTCCCTACTATTTCCTTCACATTTTCTTAGTAGAGTTCTTTGTTTTTTATCTTTTCTTTTTTTTTTTCGTTTAATAAAAGATTTTATCCTTTTAACTATACATAATTTTGAATGTGTCCGTAGTGTTTTTTGTTTTTTTGAAGTATTTATGTTAATAATTTTCTTTTTGCATTACTCTGTTTAATTTAAAATTTGTTAGATTAATATAATTTAGATGTGTCAATACTTAATTTTAAATGTGTTTATATTATTCATTTAATTTTGAATATGTTTGTATTTTTAAATATTTTCTGTACAAGATTTATGTGTTCTTTTACTTTAACAAACTATTTATTGTTGATATAATTCTTTCTACTTTCTGGGTTTTCTTAAACGCTGCTTTTTTTATTTTTCTTTGCATTCATAATTGTTAGAAAAATTGAGGTTCAATAAGAATTTATCTAACAGCAGAATTACCAAAAATAATTTTTCCACAATCTGTGTAATTAAATAGGTAATACCAAAAATACTCTAAGCAACAAATGTAATGACAGAAATTAAATAATCAAACACCAGAATTTTATTGTGAAAAAATCTGAAAAGAGGGACAAAAAATCTACGGGACCTAGTCCAGTAAAATCTTTCACTATCAAAATAATGGGTACACAATCAGTCTTCCTAGTAGCACTAGGACATCTCAACAATTAACAAAATACATCAAAACTGATGGAATCAACATAAACTCTCCACAAAGTGGGTATCTCAAATCAGACAAAAGAGAAGGCAATACAACTAGCAAGTTATATCCTAATGTTATCTCTACAACAGGAATAACATACTAAAATTTCATAAGAAATAGAGCAAGTTTACCGGTTTAATCTGATCAATATGACATGCACTTTTTCCCTAAATTTCTTCTTCTCTTCTCCATCGAAGCCCTGCTTCGTTTTCTTTCATTCAAAATGAATAAAGCTTCTCTCTATATCTCTCGTGGCTTTTGCCACTTATTTATTTATTTTGTTTTAAAGTTGTGTGGGCCGCACTTGAGGTTGGAGACCTACCAACAAATCTCCCCCTCATCAACTCAAGTGGGGTTAGGCTACTCCACCAAGTCCGCATTCTCTTTGCAGGAATCAAACTTCACTGCAGGTAAACTCTTAGTCATCATATTTGAACCATTATCATCAGTATGGATCTTCTCAAGTGCATATGACTTCATCTCAAGCGTTTGACGTATCCAATGATGCCTTGCCTCTATGTGCTTCAATCTGAAATGAAACGTCATATTCTTACTGAGATGGATAGCACTCTGACTGTCACAAAATAACACAAACTTCTCTTAATTGATGCCTAACTCTTGAAGAAATTTGCAGCAATGTCCTAAGTCCTAAAACTAGCAAAACTAGCAAACAAACCAAAAAATCACGCTATTCACAATATCAACATATATACAATAACTAATAACAAGCGCACATATGCAATTCTCCGGCAATAGTGCCAAAAACTTGATGTGGGATAAATGTCGGTCTAGAATTTCTCAAAGGAATTTCATGCAAGCATAGTCCAAACCAACACTTAATCCTCAATCAAAGTTTAAAAGGTTGTCACAATATAAATCAAAATAACCGAGAGTATTAATCCCGAATCGTTCTCCCTATGAATTGCAATCAAGTGTGCATATTATTGGTTATGGAAAAGTATTTTGGGGTTTTTGGATTTAATGAACAAGAAATTGAAATTAACAACTAAAGAATGTAAATGCTAAAAGCTACACATGGAAAGGATCAAGAGTCAAGGTTTCCTATCTTGGACCATTGACCACAACATGGTAATTACAAAGAGTTAATTCCACTTAGTTATCCTCTAACAATTGAAGGAAAGTAAAGTGGACATAATTGGTCCTAGAACCAATTAACAACCCTAAATCACCAATGGAACTGGACATCAATAATCTCAAGGGACCTAAGTCCTCAATCACAAGCCAAGAGTACCAAAATCTACTCTAAAATCTAACCAAGCATTTTATCAAACACTTAGAAGGCATAAAAGGAAAGCATGGCAAAATAACAAGAAATAATAAAATCTAAACCAAAAGCAAGAAAGCAACATTAAATTGCATTAAAGGAAATCAAAATCAACAAAGGTTCATAAACACAAAAGTGACTAAAATAAGAAATTAACAAGAAGAATTAAAACAACAAAGATGTAGCAACAAGAAATTAAAAGAAAAACTAAATCAAAGCAAGAATTAAACCTAACCTAAGAGAAATCTAACCTAAATCTACCCTAATTCTAGAGAGAAGAGAGAGCTTCTCTCTCTAGAATATGACCTAAAGCATGTTACTAAACTATCCTCATTGCTCTCCACCTTGTCCCATCTTGAATTTAGCCTCTAATAGTTTCAGAAATGAGTTGGATTGGGCTTTGGCAGCTGCAGAAATCGCCCCCAGTGTGGTTCATTAAGTTGGTCACGTGCTGCTTGTCACGCGTACGCATGGCTTGGCGAATTCCTCCTCACACATACTCGTTGCCATGACTTAACCAAATCCACATTTCCTCATGAATTCTCCACCTTGCATAATTTTTCTTCACTTCTTTGATCCAATCCTTCACTACAAAAAAAAGGTTTAAAATGGCATTTATATTACGGCGGTTTTAAAGAACCGCCATAATATCCAGACGTTATGGCGTTTTTGGTTGTTGCCATAATTAACTGTGTATTTAATGGCAGTTCTGGTGATTATGGCGGTTTTGAACCGCCATTATCCCACATATATAAAAGGAAAAAGTGCAATCCCTAACTGAAACACTGTGCATATACACACGATGGCTCGCTCAATCTCCCTTCTATCTCTCCCTCGTCCTCGTGCTCAATCCATCGCTACCGCCACTTTCACCCTCCACCATCGCTTCCTCTTCAACAGAATCAAAGGTTCCAAGCCACACACCTTGTTTTCCCATTGTACGACGATAGTGGATCTCCTTTCAGATCTCGGATCTTCTCCGGTGACATATCCTCTGGCGACGACCTCCTTTGGTCATATCTCTTCCCATGGTAATCTCCTCCGGTGATGTCACCTCCAGCTTCCTCTCCTTTCCATCCTAGCTCTGCGTCTTCTTTGCCAAAATCCTCAGCGCCTCCCTCAGCGTCTTTTTCGATGACATCTCTCTATTGAAGATCTGTAAATCCAAGCCATCACAAACAGAATAAGCACAACTCTCCCCTGCTTCCTCTGTTCTTCTGTAAGTACTATAGATCTCTCTCATCCTTTCTCTTGTACCTTCCTTAATTTTTTATTTTATTTTTGCGGTATAACAATATAATTAATTACTATTTGTTCTTGTGTTGCTGGTTCAATTTGATTAATAATTAAGGTTAAGCATGACATCTTAATTGTATGATTGTTAGGGTTTTGAGAGACAGGAATTGTAGCTTATTGTGTTTTGAGCACCATGTGTTTGTTTTTATGTGTGTGTGATGGTTAATGTATCTAAATTGGTACTTTTGTATATCAGCTTCTATTGTGCTTCTAAATTGGTGGTTAACAATCGAATTCTTTTCAGATGTAAATTGTAAAGTACATTCTTTAAATTCTTGATAATTTGTTCTATTTGTTCATGAAGTTGGCAGAAAATTTATGGGAGAAAGCCCTGGTGAGTGAAGCATCAATTTTCTTCTTAATTTGTTATTCTTTGGTTCATTTATGGCAACACTAACTGTGAGTATTCTTGTCTATCCATATCAAATTTGCTTTAATTCTTCCAAAAAAAGAAAAGAAAAAGTGAATCCATGATTATTGATTTGTTTCCATTCTTACATTATAAATGTTCAATTTTGCTATTCAACCATTGACTTCTGATAATGATTATGTTCTTTTTCTTTTATTTCATTTGATGTGATATAATTTGGTACTTCTAATGTTGCTTGTAATTTTCAATTTTTCATTCATTCTTAATATGAAAGCTCATGCTTTATATCTTACTATGTGGTGGATTGTTTTGTTGAAAGCTTTAAATTTTGTTTGCTTTAAAATTCATTTTTATTTTACTAGCACACAACCTGCTCGATGAAATACTTCAACTAAATTCTGCCCTTATCAATGCTTTTATGACAGAACTGGAACCTGATTCTCCGGTTATCCAGGTGATAACTATGATCTTCTTAAGAGGTTATTTTGGTTATTTAAAAGTTTACTTTATGTTATCAACTAATGTTTTTTCTATTGCAGTGTGATTATAATCATCTTCAGTTGTCAACTAGTTCATAATGGAGAATAAATTTTCCATTGGGATTTCCTTATTTGTCATGCTTAAGAAACATGTTTAATGTATGAAAACTTATTCTATTGATTTTCAGAGAGAACTGCGGTGAAAAGATGGATGAATTTCTTAAGATATGCTTCTACCATTCTGGTCAGTATGACTCTCAGGAAAACTTTGCAGCGCTGGTGATAAACCCCATTTTTAGGGTTTATCTTGTATTGAATTTAGAGTATTTTGATGACCTTTTCTCGCATTTAACCTATGAATTAGCATGGTTTTGTTATCTCTCCCGTATTTGTGCTTAAGTGTAAAAACATGCTTTTTAGGCCTTATTTTGATGAATTTTGATTTCTCCTTGATTCCATAAGGTGCCTTGATGTGTTTGCTAGTAATTCCAAGATTGAAATAGGCCAGGCATGGATCAAAGGAAGCAAGGAAGGAAGCATGCAAGTGGAGGGAAGCACAAAAAGCCAAAGAATTGATCACGGCCAAGCACGCGCACGCGCACAAGGCGCTCGCGCGCACATTGCGGAATTAGCCAGGTACGCACACGCGTACCGTGCGCGCACGCGTACCGTGCGCGCACGCGTCGATGTCTGCACATGACTTCCTTAAAGCAACACGTGCCTAGCGATTTGGGGGTTTTCTGAACCCATTTTTTGGTGCCAATTGCTGATAGAAAGGAATAAAAGGATCAAGGATTAAAGGGGAGATATAATACTTAGATTAGAAGTTAGTCATAGCTTGAGTTTAGAGTAGTTCTAGAGAGAGAAGCTCTCACTTCTCTCTAGGATTAGGATTAGGTTAGGGTTAATCTCTCTTCTTAGATCTAGGTTTAATTCATGTCTTAATTCAATTCTCCTTTGCCAATTCTTAATCTTCTCCTCTTCCTCTCTCTAGTTATGTACTTTAATTCTTGTGATTCTTCACTTTGTTTTGAATAGATTGTTGTTTCTTTTATTCCCTTTCAATAATGCAATTTGAGGTAATTCATGATAATTGTGATTTCCTTGGTTGTTGTTGTTAATTCTTTGTATTCAATTGTAGTTAGAATTCATTCTTGTTGTGATTTGCTACACTTTTCTTTTGTGCCTTCCGAGTGTTTGATGAAATGCTTGGTTGGATTTTTGTATAGATTTTGTTTCTCTTGGCCTAGGTAGAGTGATTAGTGACTCTTGAGTTATCTAATTCCTTTGTTGATTGATAATTAGAGATTGCTAATTGATTTGAATGCCTCTAAAGCTAGTCTTTCCTTTAGGAGTTGATTAGGTCTTGAGGAATCAAATTGATTCATCCACTTGACTTTCCTCCATGGTTAGAGGTTAACTAAGTGGGAGCAATGAACAATTCTCATCACAATTGAGGAGGGTAACTAGGATAGGATTTCTAGTTCTCATATCTTGCCTAGAGCTTTGTTAGTTGTTAGTTTATTTTCTTTGCCATTTATATTTCTTGTACAAAGTCTTAAAACCCCAAAATAACTCACAACCAATAACAAACCACCTCATTACAATTCCTAGGGAGAATGACCCGAGGTTTGAATACTTCGGTTTATATATTTAGGGGTTTGTTTTAGTGACAAACAACTTTTTGTATGAAAGGATTCTTGATTGGTTTGGAAACTATACTTCACAACGAGACTTCATTAGCTAAATTCTAAACCGTCAAGAATTCGTTCGTCAAAATGGCGCCGTTACCGGGGATTTTGCAATGGTGTTGTGTTATTGGTTATTGTACATATGTGAATATTGTGAATAGGTCTATCTTTTGTTTGTTTCTTAATTTTTGTTAGTTTTATTTTGTTCTCTCATTATGAATTCTCACTTTGGCTTTGAGTTTGGTTCTAAGTGTGTTGTAGGAAATGTGGATTTTAATGGCAACATGTACCATGGATGGAACCAACAAAGATGGGAAGAGCCTCAAGGAATCGATCACTCCTATTGGCAACAACCTCCGGATACTTATAGGTATAATTACCATCCTAATACATGTCAATTCAATGGCTATGATGATTCTTTTTGTGACACTCAACAACCACCATCATATGCCTATGAATCTCATCCTCAACATGAACCTCAACCATTCTCACAAGCCTTTCATTACCAAGCACCACCCTATGATCCATATCCATCATATAACCAATCATCCATACCATATTCTTATGGCCATTATGAGCAAGAACCTCTAGAATCACCACAACCATATCAAGATTACTCCCAAGAACCACCTCAATACTCACCATCTCCATACCTTTACCAAGAAGAATCACCTTCCTACTATGAACCCTCTCTCCAAGATGATGAACCTTCCTACCCATCCCAAGCCCCAATAGACGATTCTCTCACTTTGTTACTTCAAGGACAAGAAGCTATGAAGCAGGATACACTTGAGTTTGTGACCAATTTGACCAAGGTGATGCACACTTTAGCCCACCAATGTTTGAATACTCGAGGTGCTTCCGTAGCCACATGTGGAACCGCAAAAGAAGAGCAAAGCATGAAGGAGAGATTGGAAACTCCGGTGGGGGATGAGAAATGCCATTTTGCATTGGAGCAACTAGAGGAAGCTATAATCATTGAAGAAAAGGAAGAAGTGGTTGAAGATTTAGGAGATGTTAAAAGTCCAAGGGAATGTAGCACCATGGAGCACTCTTCCAAGGAGCTTGATATTGATGTTGAAGAGGGTGCGCAACCTCTAAGGCACACCGTCGTTGGAGACTTGGAAGAAGTTTATCAAGAGATGGATTCAATCATGGATGAATTTCTCTCTACAATGGAATCTTCTCCCATTGGACACGGAGTTGAAATTATAGAAGAATGTGCACACCCTCCCATACCCTTGATGGGCAATGAAGAAGAGAGTGAATCGGAAGAGAGCTACCAATAGGAAAAAGTTGAATTGGTGTATATTGAAATTGAAGAATATGGAGAGGTTGATCAAGAGATTGATTCATTCATCAATGAATTCCTATCCAAAATTGAATCACCTCCCATTGAGCAAGAAATCGAAGTTCTTGAAGACAACACCAAACCAAGTGATAAAAGGAAAAAGGTTGAAATTGAAAAAGCTTGCGAAGAGGTGGAAACAACTAAAGAAGAGCTTAAGGAAGTAGACCTTGCATTGTCCAAGTGTGGGGAGGTCCTCCTCCCCAAGTCACCATCCAACACACCGTTCAAGTGGATAAAACTCCTACCCTCAAGCTTCACCTTCTCACTTGAATATGGTTTGATTGAAATGGATGGGCAACTTAGGGCTCTTTGTGAGATCAAGAGTAGAAAGGGGTTGTGTAGTGGTTGGAAGTTTGGAATTAAGCTCATTGAGGTCAAAGCTTCAAAATGTGGGAACTATGATTGGATGCATGCTACCTTGTGTTGGTCTAGGAGGAAGACTTGGTATACTCAAGAGAATTCTATGTCTCAACCACCCGGATGGAAGAATCATGACAATCAACTAGAAGATGGGTGTGAGAATAAGATATGGGATCCCGGATCGAAGCATGTCAACCAACTATGGGAGCTCATTTCTTGGGTAGAACTTTGCCCAAGGATGGTGAATTTGGTTGGAAATTCTGTCAACCAATTGAGAAGCAAGGATCCTTGGAAATTAAAGGATGAGTACAAACATAAGCCACCATGACAATAAGCTCTTCAAAATGTCCAACTTAAGGACTTAAACTAAAAGTGCTAGGTGGAAGACACCCCCACCATGGTAAACTCTTTCCATTCTCTTTTAAATTTGCCTAATAAGTGATTTGAGTTGCCATTATAGGTAGATGTTTCACATAATTTGTTTGTACAATTTAATTGTTAGCTTAGTCACGTGTATGTTGTGTTTAGTAGTAGATGAATAATATCAAATTGCATTTTTGTGAATTGTATGATGGTTGATTGAATAAAGAGTTGCGAGCAGTATAGGGAGCACCTGAGCATATTTTTTCTGCATGAAAAAAAAAGGGGAGGACGCGCGTGCACACCGTACACGCACGCGTCCCTGAGCGGATGCATCATCACCCATATTCCAGAGAGTTGGGCCTCTCTTAGGCCAGTGTTGTGCCTTAAGCCCAATTCCTTCCACGCTGACGCGCACTACGTGCGTGCGCGTCCATACAGCTATAGGGAAAAGCACGCGTACGCACACCTGCCACGTACGCGTCGATCCGCTGCTATAACTTCTGGGCCAAATTCTAGAGAGTTGCGCTGGATCTGGGCCAACTTTAAGCCCCTAGCTCAACTCAACTCACGCGAACGCACGCTGCACGCGTCCGCACCCCTCTCTGTTTCGCTGTCCACGCGTTGGCGTACTTCACGCCTCCGCGCCCAACCAATAAGTTCAAGCCATCCACGCGAACACGCACAGTGCGCGTGCGCGTCGATGCGTATTAGCATCACCAAGGCCAAAGGACCCGAGAGTTGTGCCAACTCTGGGCCTCTTTTGTGCCTTCAGCCCAGCACATCCGCGCCGACGCACACCTTGCGCATCCGCGCGCGTTCCTATTTCTTCATCTACGCGCAAGCGCGTAGGGCGCTCTCGCGCCATTCTTCCATTTCTTCCACCCACGCAAACGCGCAAAGTGCGCGAACGCGTGGATTTGAATTCTCACTTACCCCAGAGACGTGAGCCCTAGCGCATTCGCGCACCCCAACTCTCTCTTCCTCTAACGTTCCATTTTCCCCTCTCCCACCATTCTTCACCTTCTTCTTCTCCTGACCGGCTATCCTCCGGCGAGCGCTCCGTTGCCGTCGTCGCCAACGCCGCCATAACCTCGCTCTCTCTTCCCCTCTTCTCTCTCCCTTTCTCTCTTACTCCTCTGACCTCCTCTCTGCCTCTGTGCCAACCGCCGCGACCACCATCGCTGCCGGTGCAACCCAACAGCCGCGCTGCTCCGGCCAGTTCTTCCTCTCACCGCCTCACTTCACTTTTTTTCTTCCTTTTTCTCGGTTCAATCTCTGCACCCAGGTTCCTCCTCTCCTCTGTTTTACTTTGTTTCGCTACTTTTTGTTAATTACGTTAGTGTAGTTAGAATTAGCCTAGTTAGTTAGTTTGGTTTGATTTAGGTGGTTAGCGAATCTGGGCTGAGTAGTGGATTTAGGCATTGTTTGATTTTCTGTTGCTATATGAAACTGCTCTGTTCTGCTGCATTGCCCTGTGCTCATGTATTCTGTTAATGCTGCTCATTTATGATGAATTGGTGAAGGAATTGTTGATTGTAGCGACTGCTTATACCCTTTGTGCTGTTTGAATTGTTTTGTTGTTAAACTATTGACTGTCTGCTGCTTCTATATGAACTCACATATGGTTTTGTGTTCTTCATTGTTAATGAATCCATATGGAATTTGTTGCGACTGTTTAATTTTGGGGATTAGCCAATTTGCTGCTGAAATGCTGCCGGATTTTCATTAACCACAGTTTTTATATTGATCTTGTTGGATGAATGTAACAACCCTAGTTGATGAATTCTGTTCAATTAGTGTTCTGTTGCCTATATGGTTTTTGAAAACTCCTCAAGAACAAGTTCTTTGGTCATGTTTCCATATTCCTGCTTGTTATTCATGTTGATTTGCTTCTATGCATTGCATGGTTGAATAAGCTTTTCGATTGACCATTGCTTGTAGTTCTCTGGAAGTTATACATTACTAGTGATCCTTCACATTGATTGATGGTTTGTTTCATATTAGTTGCTTTCTAGCAATATCATATTTCATCATCAATGACTTGTTGCAATTCATGATTGTGAACGTGCTTACAGCATTGTTTTGTTCACTCTTTTCAAATTGAGATAGTAATTACCATATCACTAATTTTCAAACTAATTTCTAACTCTAACTCGTTTAACCAACTAACTTCTTTTGGTTTTCAACCTAACTCTTTATGTCATTCTTTTGGATATGGTGCTTTCTGACCTCAATTAATGAATAATGTGCAAGACATGGTTTGCATTCTTGGTTTGAAGTTCGATTTGAATTCTGTATTCTGTTGCTTGCTTTCCAAGAAACCTTCTTCCTTTATTCACTTCATGAATATGCTTTGCTTTGAGTGCTTTGTATCTACTTGGCTATAGGCTTATGTTATATTATCTATGTTTTCAGGATGTCGGATAAAGTAAAGGCTATAGCCACTGCTTCCAAAAAGAGGAAGCGCTCCAAGACCTCTACACCCTCACCATATGCTAACTATGCTAAGAATCCGCTGAATGATGAGGAGAAAGAAAATTAGTTACTTCCATCCACTGATCCAACCAAGTTTCCAAATCTCTACTACGAGCTACGCCTTTCCCGTTATGCAAAGAAAAATCTGAATATTGAGAAGAAGCTGAATCTTCCCAATGATGTGAGGCGTGCCATAAACGCCCGTATTTCTGAGCTGGGCTTGGATTTCGTCGATAGGGACTTGGGACGGATTAACATCTCGTGGGTCAAGGAATTTTACTGTAACTTCTTCCTACAAAACTTGGATTTAGTATACTTGAGGGGTAGAGAGATTATGATCACTGAGGATGCCTTACAGGATGTACTGCTCTGCAGAGTTGGTACTCCTGAGACATGTGCCTACCAGCAGGCAGAGGTAGCTCTCCTCTCCATGACTTTTGACTATGAGGCGCTTAGGCACGTGATCGCTACACCAGATGCTTCCTGGGTGATGGATTCGAGCAACACAAAGCCCAAGGGCATGCTATTTGCATATCTGACTAGGGAGGCTAGGACTTGGCAACAAATATTTGCCCACTATGTCTTCCCTACCACTCACTTTTCAGAGATTCCGATGGATATGCTAGTCTTGATTGGGTGTGTCATGGAGGGGAAGGCGGTATATTTTCCCCGACTGATTAGGCATAGCATGTGGAGAGCTCATATTCGCGGCTTGTTACCGTTCCCGACACTGGTTACTAGCTTAGCTGAGCTAGCTGATGTCCCGTGGGAGGACAATGACGTGACACCACCACCTCCAGATGACGATGACAAGGAAGTTACTATTCCCTGGGGTGTATGGGTACACGAGAAGCCCCCATCTAGCCGCCGTTCTCGAGCTAGAGCGGCAGTCGAGGCACCTATACCATCTTCTTCGACAGCAGCCCCACCTCCTTCAGCACCCGAGCCCACTTACCTACTGGTCCAGCGTCTGTTTTGGTTTTTGGAGTGCGAGAGACTCCATGTCAGACGCCGACTGGATCGGATGGATCAGGCACTCATCTCCCTTGGCGCTGAGTTACCTCCGCTTCCAGACTCTCCGGCCTCCGATGAGCAGGATCATCAAGAGGAGGATGCGGATGAGCCGATTCAGCAGGATGCACCTCCAGCTGCTCCTGACACTACAGAGATTCCACAGACCCATGAGGAGCCGATTCCACAGCCTCAGACAGATTCCGCAGCTATGGTTGTACCTTCCACTGATCCTCCGGTTTAGCATCGAGGACGATGCTTGATCTTAAGTGTGGGGAGGTCACCGGTAGCATCATTAGAAGACCGGTGAACATTTTGGCTGCTTTCCCAGTTATCTTACTTTTCATACCTTTTGTATATATTTGATGCATTTTTAGTTTATTTTGGATACTCTTACTATTTTGGTTCGTTGTGGATACCCCTACTGCTTATTTTGGATTTTAGATGTTTTGGATGCTTTTGGATATTTTAGATACTTTAGATGCTAGATTCCATACTTTTAGTTGAATTTTTCTTTATATACTTTTTCATATTTCTCTTTTTAGCTTATGGTTGTGATTAGAAACCATGTTGGGAATTGTGAAAACTTAGTCACCCTTTTTTCATAGGAAATTGGTTTTAAGTGAAAAAGAAAAGGGTAAACTAAGGAAAATTTTTGAATTTTTCAATCACAACAATGCGTAGTCAAATATTGAGATTTTCCAAGAATTTTAATTATAGGACATAGGGCACCAACCCAATTGATTGAAGGAAACTTTTGGTGCAACTTGCTTGAATTTCATACTTTGTGAAGCATGTATTGAATTAAGAACACAAGCTTGTGAGACTTGAGCCTATTGATGTGGTTACATTTTATAACCACTTATTTTCCATTCTTGTGTGCAATTGTTCTCTTTCTATGATTGTGATCCTTGATTTGCTTGATTCTATATGTCCATTTATTTCTTGTATTCATGCATTTGTATGATTGAGGCCATTATTTCATTAGCTCACTTACCCAATTAGCCTACCTTTTTACTCTCCATTGTTAGCCAATTTTGAGCCTATGCTTAACCAACTTATTCTCATTTTAGCACATTACAAGCCCAAGGCAGAAAACTAACGAAAAGTCCTTGTTTGGATCTTTGATTAGCCTAGGCTAGTGAGAGTATTTATTACTCAAAGTTGGTGAGGCTTGGGAACATTGGATGGGATAAAAAGGGGTAGTACACTTCCATATTTAGGAATTAGGAACATACTCATGTATTGGTTGAATGTATAAGACCTTATGCAATTGATGTCCTTGTACAGAGTATAAAAAAAAAGGAAATATATAAAAAAAAAAGAGAAGAAAAAAAAAAGAGAAGAAAAAAAATAATAAAAGGGGATAGAATGCCCCAAGGTGAAGTTCAACAAAAGGGAATCAATGCATAAGTGTCATGAATCAAGAAATAAGATGCATGAATATGTATAGGTTATTATATAGGGTAGTTAGAGTAGTTTAAATTTGTATAGGTTATTATATAGTTAGGTGGGAAAGTCTATACTAATCAAAGATCTAAACTCTAGCCCACTTAACCATAAATAATCCTACCTTGACCCTAACCCCATTACAACCTAAATGAAAGACCTCATGATGAATCTATGCATACATTGAATAAATGTTGATTGTTAGAAGAAAATCAAACTTTGGAAAGCTTGACTAGAAGAGAATTGAGTGAATTAACCCTTAAACACTTGAGTGAATAGAGCGGATACACATCCGGTGAGGGTTCGAAAGTTCAAATACATGTGTTCACCCATCTTATTTATATTCTTGCAAGTTCGGATTTTTGATATTTCAATACAATTGTGGTTTGGGCTTAATTCCTATTGCCTAGCTTTTGTGCTTACACATGTCTCTTGGGAATTGATTTGTTTGAACTAAGCATTTCCATTTGCTTTAGGTACTTGCATATAGATAGGACTCATATGGTTTAATTGCATTTAATAAATGTCATACCCCTTAGTTCCTTCTTATTTTAGCATGAGGACATGCTAAGGTTTAAGTGTGGGGAGGTTGATAAACCCCATTTTTAGGGTTTATCTTGTATTGAATTTAGAGTATTTTGATGACCTTTTCTCGCATTTAACCTATCAATTAGCATGGTTTTGTTATCTCTCCCGTATTTGTGCTTAAGTGTAAAAACATGCTTTTTAGGCCTTATTTTGATGAATTTTTATTTCTCCTTGATTCCATAAGGTGCCTTGATATGTTTGCTAGTAATTCCAAGATTGAAATAGGCCAGGCATGGATCAAAGGAAGCAAGGAAGGAAGCATGCAAGTGGAGGGAAGCACAAAAAGCCAAAGAATTGATCACGGCCAAGCACGCGTACGCGCACAAGGCGCTCGTGCGCACATTGCAGAATCAGCCAGGTACGCGCACGCGTACCGTGCGCGCACGCGTCGATGTCTGCACATGACTTCATTAAAGCAACACGTGCCTGGCGATTTGGGGGTTTTCTGAACCCATTTTTTTGGCGCCAATTGCTGATAGAAAGGAATAAAAGGATCAAGGATTAAAGGGGAGATATAATACTTAGATTAGAAGTTAGTCATAGCTTGAGTTTAGAGTAGTTCTAGAGAGAGAAGCTCTCACTTCTCTCTAGGATTAGGATTAGGTTAGGGTTAATCTCTCTTCTTAGATCTAGGTTTAATTCATGTCTTAATTCAATTCTCCTTTGCCAATTCTTAATCTTCTCCTCTTCCTCTCTCTAGTTATGTACTTTAATTCTTGTGATTCTTCACTTTGTTTTGAATAGATTGTTGTTTCTTTTATTCCCTTTCAATAATGCAATTTGAGGTCATTCATGATAATTGTGATTTCCTTGGTTGTTGTTGTTAATTCTTTGTATTCAATTGTAGTTAGAATTCATTCTTGTTGTGATTTGCTACACTTTTCTTTTGTGCCTTCCGAGTGTTTGATGAAATGTTTGGTTGGATTTTTGTATAGATTTTGTTTCTCTTGGCCTAGGTAGAGTGATTAGTGACTCTTGAGTTATCTAATTCCTTTGTTGATTGATAATTAGAGATTGCTAATTGATTTGAATGCCTCTAAAGCTAGTCTTTCCTTTAGGAGTTGATTAGGTCTTGAGGAATCAAATTGATTCATCCACTTGACTTTCCTCCATGGTTAGAGGTTAACTAAGTGGGAGCAATGAATAATTCTCATCACAATTGAAGAGGGTAACTAAGATAGGATTTCTAGTTCTCATATCTTGCCTAGAGCTTTGTTAGTTGTTAGTTTATTTTCTTTGCCATTTATATTTCTTGTACAAAATCTTAAAACCCCAAAATAACTCACAACCAATAACAAACCACCTCATTACAATTCCTAAGGAGAACGACCCGAGGTTTGAATACTTCGGTTTATAAATTTAGGGGTTTGTTTTAGTGACAAACAACTTTTTGTATGAAAGGATTCTTGATTGGTTTGGAAACTATACTTCACAACGAGACTTCATTAGCTAAATTCTAAACCGTCAAGAATTCGTTCATCAGCTGGACAAGAAGCTTAAGGAACATGAGGTAATTTTAATTATGGCGCATCATTTTAATTTGTGTCAAGAACTCAAGATCAACATATGAAGGATGCATGAACTTATCCTTTGCTTTTCATTCTATGTATGCTCTTCTAAGCTTTTCTTTCTGATCTTAATTTAGCCATCTGGTTTTTGCTTGTAGAATGGGAAAGCTTCTAATCGCCTGTTCTATCTATCAATTCCTCCAAACATATTCATAGATGCTGTAAAATGTGCCAGTTCATCAGCATCTTCTGGTAATGGTTGGACAAGAGTCATTGTTGAGAAGCCTTTTGGTCGAGATTCAGAATCTTCAGCTGCTTTAACAAAATCGCTCAAGCAATATCTTCGTGAGGATCAAATTTTCAGGTTTTCTACCTAAACCAATTATGTAATCTACTACTTTACAAACTGTAAGTTTCACTACTTAAAATCATGGAGAATCATATACATGATTGATCACTATCTTGGGAAAGAGCTTGTGGAAAATCTCTCTGTTCTCAGATTTTCAAATCTCATTTTTGAACCATTATGGTGAAGGCAGTACATAAGAAATGTACAGTTGATATTCTCAGAAGATTTTGGCACTGAAGGGCGTGGAGGGTAACGATTCTTCCTTAGCTTCATTCACACTTTCTAATATATAGAAGGGATTCTCATTTATTTACTTATCTGTGCAGGTACTTCGACAATTATGGTATAATAAGAGATATTATGCAGAATCACTTACTTCAAATACTAGCCCTCTTTGCAATGAAAACCCCTGTTAGTTTGGATGCAGAGGATATTAGAAATGAAAAGGTCTCATTGTTATAACATATTCTGAATAAGTTCTACAATCGATGAAATAAATGCATGCCTTGAATTTTCTGCCTTGCCTCTTCCAGACAATTCATTTTTCTTCATCTATCTTATTTCAGGGGTTAGGAAGACTTCTTTGATGAACCAGTATCCATTTGGCACTTGAATTTTCAGTATTGTTCATAATCATTATTATTATTAATTTTTTTTAAAGAGCGAAAGTTTAGGTATTATTATTATTATTAATTTTTAGTATTGTTCACTTGAATTTAGGTACGTTTATAGAAAATTCAGCCAGCATTATAAAGCCACAATTGGTACTGATTTCGTCACAAAGGAGCTACAAGTAGATGACTCGTCACTTTACAGGTCAGTAATTTTAAGTTATCTGATAACTTTACTTTTAACTAACACATTCTTATTTTAGTCAAAACAATAAATGAGACTCTTTTGGCAGATTTGGGATACAATAGGACAAGAAAGGTTCAATAGTTTAGGTGCTGCATTTTATAGAGGTGCAGATTGTTGTGTTTTGGTGTATGATGTAAATGCACACAACACATTTGACACACTAAACAATTGGCATGATGAGTTCATTAAACAGGTGTGTACTATTTAGCACCTTTCTAAATGAGCAATACATGAAGATTATATCTTATATGTTTTGGTGTTTGGCCTCAGGCAGATTTGAATGATCATGAAGCATTTCCCTTTGTGTTACTTGGGAACAAGGTTGATGTAGATGGTGGGAACAGTAGAAAGGTATTAAAAAGAGTTTGGGCCTTTGAGATTAATATGCATAGTTTTGAAGTTGAAATCTCATTCAACTTGTTGCAGGTGACTGAGAAGAAAGCTAGGGAATGGTGTGCTTCTAGAGGCAAGTCTGGAGACCCCTTTCTTCATTCAATCCCATTTTAGGTGTGACCCTGATAATCTAAACATATTATTTTATCCTCATGGACTCCTTCCTGTACTCTTCAACTTATATATATGTAACTTGTCGTTTATGAGGGCTATAATTTGTATATTAGATTATGTCATTGAAAGCACTTAATAATTTCTTTAATTTAGTTATCTAATTATTATGTTTATGTCTTTTTTCTTTCCATCCATTCTAGATGATGTCATAAGATCTATGAAAAATCATTCTTCAAACTTTGAAACATGCCACAAAGAGCATACCTGTAGTATATACTTCTTTCACAAGTTGCATTTCTAAAATGATATCTTATATATGCGCATGCATTTACAGATTTATATCAATTTCCATGATATATATATATATATATATATGTTTTTTTTCATCATGCACGAAGAAGAGGATAAGAGCGAGGGTGATGTTCCACTTGTTAGTCTATCTATCATAGATAACAAAACCAGTACTAATCAATTAATGTCCTCCCAACTAGCTCAATCCTTTTTGAATAATGGGAGTTATTTTTTTATCATTATTTATCATATATGCAGTTTGAGTGCTCCAATTTTATCTGGTTTGCTGGTTCCAAACAAAAAGAAAAGTTGCATTTATTTAAGCTCCAAAAGATATTAGGAAATTATTTTCTTTCAAACTAGACAGAGTGCTCTAATAATACATATTATATAAAATGAAGACTAAAATTGAACAACTACTTCACTGTATACTCATCAGCAAAAAACTTATATGTTATCTTCAGATATAAAATAGAATTTTTGTACAAAATCACAATATAATAATGATTCTTATTTCACAACCGGAAACTCAGTTGTTTTTTACATATAAAATCATCATTGGTTGTAGAAACTCCAAAAGGAGTTTTAATGTGTTCAAATCTTTGTAATAGAAACAATGTTTGCAAATTTCTTAGCTCTGTTGAAACCCTCACTTGTGCTATGAATATTGCCTTCACAGGACTACAAGGATCCAAAGTAGTGTCTCACAGCCAAGTACCCTAGAAACATAGAAGATAATGACAATTTGGCAGCCAAGTTTTGAAGTTATTAGTATAATGGCATGGCAAAATATTGCTGTGAGGAAAAGCAGAATGATGGGCATTAATATATTTGTTATGGTCCAATGTTTCTGACCTTAGTTTAATTGTGTTGAGATCCACAATTCATGACATTGTTTTTGAAATTTTTATTTTGGTTAGATTTTGAAACAGAAAAGTAGCCAAATCATCTTCCTGTCATGTATTTACTTTGTCGTAACAGAGAGCTTTAATAAAACTTTTTCATGGTGCAGGTTTTGGAGAAGGATTTGGCTATATTTGGATTCTTTATTGCTTTAGGAAGAAGTACACGGTCCTTCCTTTTGGCAAATGGTTTTGATACCCTTGATGATCCACTGGAAGATTTCATCAGGTTTAACTTCTACTGATGTTATTCCTTTAGAATGTCAGGTTTCTTACAGTTCTAAGAATCTTATTATTAGTAGCTTTGTGCTGAGCTTACTAGTAGTTTTGTTGTAGTACTTGACCAAGATAATTATTATTAATAGGTATTTTTGGTTAGTATTTACGAACATTGTATCATCAGTTCTAAGAAAACGTAAGATGCAAGGAAAATTCTACATATTTTAGTTTTTTTCCTGTGTCTGTCTGTCTGCTTTTCCAATCGTGTTCCAGTAGATGCATATGCATATTCATTGGAAAAAAATTCAGCCATTTAAATTTCAATTAAATGTTTGGGCTAAACTATGGATATTGGAATCATTTTTAGCTGAAAGCTTTGTAAGAACAACTGAAAGAGACTGTATAGTTGCAGGGGTTGTGAAGCTGATTTTTTACCTAGATTTTCTTAATCCAAAAATTGTTTCATTTTTATCTTTGTGAAAATGTAAAATGCAGGGAAAAGAAGGCATTAGAAAAAGAGATCAAGAAAACAGTTGATAGACAAAGATCTACAGTTAAGTCAATTGCAAAAGATTCAGATTCATTTGATGAGGTATGTTTCCTTGCTTCCAAATTAATTTATGCCTTATCTCTGCCATTTCTCAGGCATTGAAAAGTGTTGAAGAAGCTGTGATAAGACTCAAAAAGTTGCTTCAAGAGTTACATGTATCAAGCTCTATTTCTGGAAAAGAGCATATAAAAGCAGATGTTTAAAGATATTTTGGTGGAAGATATTTTGAAATTGGGCAGCCAGCAAGATCATAATATTATGTTATTTTTCTTACTTTCAAGGTATTAGCCAAGCTAGTTACCTTGTTTTATGTATGAGATGTATGTGACACTGTTAGAAATTGGAGCCAATCTAAGTCAAGACATTTAGAATTAAAAAAATCATGTTATATGTTATATTTTATATTTTATTTGTATTGAAATTATTACTTTTGATTTTCAATACTAAAAAATTCTATATTATATTTAATACTTTATTTATGAATTACGTAATATTTTGTTTATAGGCTATGATTTCTTGTTATTGTGAAATTTTAAACAAAAAATTATTTGTTTAATACGGTAAAAATGATGGTTAAAACTACCTTTTTAAACAATAAAAAATGTCACTTTTATCCGGTAAAAACGGCGACTTGTAATTGTAATTTTAAACAACATGAAAATCCATTTTAACATGGTAAAAATGGCGGTTTTAAACGCCGTTTTAACCAATAAAAATGTCACTATCAGGGTAAAAACGGCGGTTCAAAATACCGTTTTAACCAACTAAAAATGCCGTTTTAATCCGGTAAAAACGGCGGTTTTAAATGCCATTTTAACCAACCAAAAATGCCATTCTGCCAAGGTAAAAATGGCGGTTCATAAACGCCGTTTTAACCAACCAAAAACGCCATTTTATCCTGGAAATAACGGCGGTTTGAACCGCCGTTTTAACTAACCAAAAACGCCGTTTTATCCTGGAAATAGTGGCGGTTTGAACCGCCGTTTTAACCAACAAAAAAACTATTTTATTTGGAAATAACGGCGGTTTGAACCACCGTTTTAACCCAACTCAAGAACCGCCGTTTTAACCAGGTAATTATGGCGGTTTTTTAAAAACCGCCGTAATAACCAAATGGCGCTTCAAATTATGGCGGTTTTTCTTGAGCGCCATTTAAGGTAATAATGGCGGTTCAAACCGCCGTAATAACCCTAAAAAACCGTCGTAATTACCAGGTTTTTTTGTAGTGCTTGCCTCCTAAGCCTGAAATACTAACAAACACATCAAGGCATCGAGTGGAATCAAAGTTGATTAAATTTAACTAATTAAAAGCCTAAAAAACGTGTTTTCAACCATAAAGCACAATTAGGAAAAATTCATAAAATTATACTATTTCATTGAATAAATGTGAGAAAAGTTGATAAAATCTACCAAATTTAACACAAGATAAACCATAAAATTGTGGTTTATCAACTGCACTACACCACTTCAGTTTATGAATGTAAACATGTAATAGCTGAATCTTAATTTAAAAGAATTAAGAAAAACTCCAACTAAGTTGTTCTTTTTTCCATTCTACAAGTATGTATATGCAATGAATTAATTATTCTTTTTTCTTTGAATATGCATCATTTAATTAATTACATTCAAAGAAAATATACATTGTGATCAATAGCGAATTACTTTATATTAATGGTATTTTCAAAGAATTAGCTATCAATAGATTTTTGGAAAAGTTATCATTATAAGTAAAGCATTCCAATAGGCAATAATATTGGTGCTTCTTAAGATCCTTTAATGATTTGCTTTAATAAGCATTCCATGCTTTGTTTGATCTGTGTGTAAATATAAAATTATTATTGAAAAGTTTGACTAAAGGAAACACATACATGTTCTTCCTGTTGTTCAATTTGAAATTTTGATTTAATATGTTACTTTTTTTATTCTAGATTTATTTGTTTGATTTGTTTTAGGCTATGGAATTGGTCATTTGGTAATTCCTACAAGGGATTATCTCTTTAGTTGTGCTTTAACAATATATTTATTAAAGAATGGTACTTATTATTGTGCTTTAATAATTTTTCTTTAGTTTCAATAGTTGACATATGAGAATAGTGAAAAACATTTATGTAATGTGCAGTATCTAAATTGAGAATTTACAAATGTTTCTATATGTTCAGGCCAAGGAGGTCCAGCGATTATCAATTGTGTAAGTTTTTAACTCACTTATATCTTAAATTGGTAAACCTTTTTGTTTTGTCTTTTGAATCAATTGAATATTTTATATATGGGTTTTTAGATTATAGAGTATATGATTCTTTTTTGTGTTTTGCCTTTTTAGTGAAAAATGAGGTTGGATCTTGCAGTAATATTGTTGTTTCCAGATGTAATAATCTCTTTCATAGTTTCATTAAAACCTTTGTTTTTTAGTAAACAAATAAATGAATAAATTAAGCGGTTAGTTGTGTTTTAGTAATATTATTATTGTGCAAATAATTGATAACAAGTTTTTTCTTGCATTAATTGTGTAAAGGGCAAATCAACTACATCAGTAGTGGGATAAACACCTTTTTCTTTTGTTATTGTTGTGAAAAATGAAAAATGAAAACAATTGGTGAATCTATGAGAAATGCAAAATGAAAACAATTGGAGTCCAAGGTATTTGATGTAAGTATTTATACTATCTTTTAGTTGCTATATTAATTTATTTTTATTCATTTAGATTAAATTTGAATACTAGCGACAGCTGTTATTTAAATGATTCTGTAATTCAGTATTCTAAAATCTTAAAATAAGCAAATGAATTCCACCATATAAAAGTAACAATGCAGCAATATTCTTTAATCTAAAAAAAGTGTTATTATTCTTACTCTTTTGTTACTACTTTCTATAAATTAGCATTCTATCAGCAATATTTCATTTACATGAATAATACTCATCAAATAAAGGAATGCTGAAAAATTTTATGAATGAAACACATGAGAAATTGAAGGTTAGTTCATTTGCATTTGTTTTTATTTCATCAATGATAAGTATCTTTGTAAGGGGATAGGTTATATTAGTCAGTTGTTACTGTAGGTGGAGAATGCTGATGTGTTAGTGTAATTTGAACTTACTATTCTTATTAATTCATATGTTTCTTTGTTAATCTTTTTGGATTTAATTTTTTCGTTCTGTTTGAATTTAATTATTGATTCATTTTTTATTTTTCTCTAATGTTTAATGTCTTTTTTGACATAAAATTTTGTTGTTGTTTTTTCTTAGAATATTCTCCAAGCTATTTCTTGCATGCATGTTAGTAGTAGTTATTTAATACAAAACATGAGATCCAAAATCAGAGTTTAGCTAATTTATACACTGTATTCCGTAAATTTTGATTCTAATTGGTTTAATGTTCTTTGTCCATTAAATTTACAATCTTTCACTTTTTGTAATCTGAGATGAATTTAATTTATTTCTTTGTTTTTTGGTCTCTCTAGTAAAAAGGAACAATAGGAAAAGTTAGATGAATTTTTGTGGTTTCGACGCCTGAGATCAGGATTTTTCTTATTTGCCTGAGTTCTTTTTATCGTCTCTAGTTTAGTTCAATAGTTAGTATTATGCAATGTTGACTTCATTTCTTTTTTCTTGAATGAAAATGGGAAATTGGTTGGTGATTGAATATTATGGAACTCCCATTTGTATTGATATAAAAATGTTCATGATTTGTTCAATTAAATTTGACAATCAGTTACTATCTTATTGGAATTCAGCTAAATGTTTCAGCAAGTGATGCACGTGTGGAAGAAAAGAAAAAAGCAAAACTGATACTGATTAGATTGGATATGTGTGATGGGGCTTTTGTATTGGAATAATTTGGGAATGACTTTGTTTCCTCTCAAAAGTATGGAATATTATGAAAGAAATTAATTACTTTGTATTTTTAATGCATATTTGCTTTACAAAATAGATGTTTTATCTATTTTATTAAAACAATTATGCAGACAAAGTTAGAAAGAGAATTTGTTTTTCATGGCTCTGTTACACAAATACTTTTGCAGAACATGATGAAGAAGAAATGCTTGATAGAGGACAAACATAGTTCCTGAGATTGCATAAGGATATTCCTTACTTGCACCTTATGATTAACAAAAAAGGTATCTCACATAATTTATGATTTGAAATCATCTACTCATTTTGTTACATGTAACTGTCGTGCATTAAATTACTACAAAAACTTCAAAGGTAGATGCAATTATAAAAGTTATCTTTTTATGTCATTTCAAGACATGATCTAAACATATGGTGCTAACCTTTACTATTTTATATTTTTTTTGGCAATGATGACTTTTGTTTTCAATATCTGAAAGATTTGGTTACTTTAAATGGATTCAATTTGATGCTCTAGTTGTTCAAACAAAAGTATCAAAGAATATTCTGTGTTTTGGCTCTTTTTTTATTTTAATGTATTCTCTTTTATTAAAATATTTATTGCTATTCAAATGTTTAAATTAGTGTTTAAAATGTATCAAGGATGATTTTGATGCCCAAACTCTTAACAGAAGAACATTTGAAAAGATGATTGCTTAACATGGTTCATTTCTTTCTATGACAAGGTATCCCTATTGAGCAAATCCATGATGTTATAGCTTTTAGTAGTTATACCTTCCACAGAGAAGGTACTCCAAGTGTGAAGATTTTAGAATAACTTTGGTATTTGTTATACTTATGTTTTAGTAGTTATAGCTTTTTTTTCTTGATTTTGTCTCTTGCAGTTTCAGTGTTTGTTTTTGTTGGTAGCACGAATCTCCACACCCTTGTACTATTGTACCGGCAAGTACACTGGGTCGTCCAAGTAATACCTGAATGAGTTAGGGTCGATCCCACGAGGATTGTTGGCTTGAAGCAAGCTATGGTTATCCTGCAGGTCTTAGTCAGGCAGATGAAAGAGTAGGAGATGTTGGTATGTTATTTTTAATGGCATAAAAAGGAATAAAGGAAAGTAATAATTAGAACTCAGAAGTCGTATAAACTATAAAAAGAGGGATAGGAATGAGGTAAAGGATTGGAGATGCTTAGTCTTTCTGAATTAATTCTAGTATCACTGTCTTCTCTGCTTGTGAATGACTTCTTCTATGGCAAACTGTATGTGATCAACACCATAGGCCGTGGTCATTGATCTTCTCTGCTACAGATCGAACGCCATTGGTCGTGGTCATCCAATTGACAAAGGGTGAGGCACTTAGTAGTCCATTCTCTTGGCGATCCTACTCAAAACGCCACAGACAAGGTCGAATCTTCCGGATCAGAGGATGCTGCTTCTTAGGATTCTAGCCTATACCACAGAGACCCTAATCTCCTCAGAAATCGGCTGAACTAGTGTCTTGAGAAGTCCCCAACGAAGTCGTGGATTAGCCGTCTGAGAGATGCATAAACATAGCTGTTGGCTCGTGCTTTCAGTCACGTATTCACACGAACCCAAGTAGACACGGGTGTTTGTCAGGCACGTTCATCTTAATGTGATGAACAGAGCTGATTGTCTGATCATCCTATTCACCACAATGAAGATCGAGTATGCATCATAGAAATAAATCAAACATGGATAGGATAAGAAACAGTAATACTTTTATTAATTCTTAGGACTTAGTAGGGCTCCTCCCCTCAACCTAGGAGGTTTAGAAACTCATACTGATCTGTAATACAATGGTAAAAAGTGCATGATGGTAAAAGTGATGTAAAAGTTTGAATGATCATGTAAAATAACTCTTAAATACTAAACTAATGACTAATAAGGGTAAAACAATCTTTTTAGTGCTAAAATCCACTTCTGCAGCCTGCTTGGTGAGTGTTTGGGCTGAGTTTTGATGAGATCCATGTGCTATGAGGTCTTTTGGGCGTGGAACGCCAGCTAGGGAGTCCTCTCTGGGCGTTTGGATGCCAGGCTCTGCTCCTTGGGTGCTGGACGCCAGAAAGGGGGCAGGAAGCTGGCGTTGGATGCCAGTTTTGGGCCTTCTAGTTTAAAACAAACTATGGAATATTATACATTGCTGAAAGATATGAAAGTCAGCTTTCTATAGCCGTTGAGAATGCTCCAATTGGACTTCTGTAGCTCCAGAAACTCTCTTCCGAGTGCAATGAGGTCAGATCTAGATAGCATCTGCAGTGCTTTCTCTGTCTCTGAATCAGACTTTTGCTCCAGCTCCTTAATTTCAGCCAGAAAATACCTGAAATGGTACAAAAATGCACAAACTCAAAGTAATGGGACGCCTATGAAGAAGGGAGTTCTTGAAGTTGATACTCTGAATGCCATATTGGCTCAGAATAAAATATTGACTCAGCAAGTCAATATGATTTCTCAGAGTCTGAATGGAATGCAAGCTGCATCCAACAGTACTCAAAAGGCTTCTCCTGAAGAAGAAGCTTATGATCCTGAGAACCCTGCAATAGCAGAGGTAAATTACTTAGGTGAACCTTATGGAAACACCTATAACTCAACATGGAGAAATCATCCAAATTTCTCATGGAAGGATCAAAAGCCTCAACAAGGCTTTAATAATGGTGGAAGAAACAGGTTTAGCAATAGCAAGCCTTTTCCATCATCCACTCAGCAACAGATAGAGAATTCTGAGCAGAACCCATCTAGCTTAGCAAACTTAGTCTCTGATCTATCTAAGGCCACTGTGAGTTTCATGAATGAAACAAGGTCTTCCATTAGAAATTTGGAAGCACAAGTGGGCCAGCTGAGTAAAAGGATCACTGAAATCCCTCCTAGCACTCTTCCAAGCAATACAGAAGAAAATCCAAAAGGAGAGTGCAAGGCCATTGACATAACCAAAATGGCCGAACCCAAAGAGGGAGTGGAGGACATGAATCCCAAGGAGGAAGACCTCCTGGGACGTCCAGTGATCAATAAGGAGCTTCCCTCTGAGGAACCAAAGGACTCTGAGGCTCATCTAGAGACCATAGAGATTCCATTGAACCTCCTTATGCCCTTCATGAGCTCTGATGAGTATTCCTCTTCTGAAGAGTATGAGGATGTTACTAAAGAGCAAACTGCCAAGTTTCTTGGTGCAATCATGAAGCTGAATGCCAAATTATTTGGCATTGATACTTGGGAAGTTGAACCTCCCTTGTTCATCAATGAACTAAGTGATCTGGATCAACTGACATTGCCTCAGAAGAGACAGGATCCTGGAAAGTTCATAATACCTTGTACCATAGGCACCATGATCTTTAAGGCTCTGTGTGACCTTGGTTCAGGAATAAACCTCATGCCCCTCTCTGTAATAGAGAAACTGGGAATCTATGGGGTGCAAGCTGCCAAAATCTCATTAGAGATAGCAGACAATTCAAGAAAACAGGCTTATGGACAAGTAGAGGATGTGTTAGTAAAGGTTGAGGGCCTTTACATCCCTGCTGATTTCATAGTCCTGGATACTGGAAAGGAAGAGGATGAATCCATTATCCTAGGAAGACCTTTCCTGGCCACAGCAAGAGCTGTGATTGATGTTGACAGAGGAGAATTAGTCCTCCAAATGAATGAGGACTCCCTGGTGTTTAAAACTCAAGGATCTCTCTCTGCAACCATGGAGAGGAAGCATGAAAAGCTTCTCTCAAAGCAGAGTCAACCAAAGCCCCCACAGTCAAACTCTAAGTTTGGTGTTGGGAGGCCACAACCAAATTCTAAGTTTGGTGTTAAACTCCCATATCCAAACTCTAAGTTTGGTGTTGGAGAGTCTCAACAAAGCTCTGCACATCTGTGAGGCTCCATGAGAGCCCACTGTCAAGCTATTGACATTAAAGAAGCGCTTGTTGGGAGGCAACCCAATTTTTATTTATCTAACTATATTTTTCTTAGTTATATGTCTTTGTAGGTTCATGATCATGTGGAGTCACAAAATAAATATAAAAATTGAAAACGGAATCAAAAACAGCAGAAGAAAAATCACACCCTGGAGGAGCATCTGCCTGGCGTTCAAACGCCAGAATAGAGCATGGTTCTGGCGCTGAACGCCCAAAATGGGCAACATCCTGGCGCTGAACGCCCAGAACAAGCATGGTTCTGGCGTTCAACGCCAGAAATGGCAACAAATGGGCGTTGAACGCCCAAAATGGGCACCAACCTGGCGCTGAACGCCCAGAGTTGTGTGCAAGGGCATTTTGTATGCCTAAATTGGTGCAGGTATGTAAATACCTTGACACCTCAAGATCTGTGGACCCCACAGGATCATCTCAGGATCTATGGACCCACAGGATCATCTCAGGATCTGTGAATCTCACAGGATCCCCACCCACCTCACCCTCTATCTCTTCATTCATGACCATCCCTTCTGTTTTCCATCCACCACTCACATCCATACACACATCCCTCCATCTCCTCCATATCTTCTTCTTCTTCTATTCCTTCTTCTTTTGCTCGAGGGCGAGCAACATTCTAAGTTTGGTGTGGTAAAAGCATAGCTTTTTTGTTTTTCCATAACCATTGATGGCACCTAAGGCCAGAGAAACCTCTAGAAAGAGGAAAGGGAAGACAAAAGCTTCCATCAAGGGTCTATAGCTCAGTGGTAGAACATTTGACTGCGAATCAAGAGATCCCTGAGATACCTCAGGGGATACATTTTCTTCCACACAATTATTGGAAGCAACTAAGGGTGGAACATCAAGAGCACTCCATCATCCTTCATGAAATCAGAGAAGATCTAAAAGCAATGAGGGAGGAGCAACAAAGACAAGGAAGAGACATAGAAGAGCTCAAGGACATCATTGGTTCCTCAAGAAGGAAACGCCACCATCACTAAGGTGGATTTATTCCTTGTTCTTGCTTTCTCTGTTTTTTTCGTTTTCTATATTATGTGCTTATCTATGTTTGTGTCTTCATTACATGATCATTAGTAGTTAGTAACTTTGTCTTAAAGTTATGAATGTCCTATGAATCCATCACCTCTCTTAAATGAAAAATGTTTTAAATCAAAAGAACAAGAAGTACATGAGTTTCGAATTTATCCTTGAACTTAGCTTAATTATATTGATGTGGTGACAATGCTTCTTGTTTTCTGAATGTATGCTTGAACAGTGCATATGTCTTTTGAAGTTGTTGTTTAAGAATGTTAAATATGTTGGCTCTTGAAAGAATGATGACTAGGAGACATGTTATTTGATAATCTGAAAAATCATAAAAATGATTCTTGAAGCAAGAAAAAGCAGCAAAGAACAAAGCTTGCAGAAAAAAAAAGTAGGCGAAAAAAAAATAGAAAGAAAAAGAAAAAGCAAGCAGAAAAAGCCAAAAGCTCTTAAAACCAAGAGGCAAGAGCAAAAAGCCAATAACCCTTAAAACCAAAAGGCAAGGGCAAATGAAAAGGATCCCAAGGCTTTGAGCATCAGTGGATAGGAGGGCCTAAAGGAATAAAATCCTGGTCTAAGCGGCTAAACCAAGCTGTCCCTAACCATGTGCTTGTGGCGTGTAGGTGTCAAGTGAAAACTTGAGACTGAGCGGTTAAAGTCAAGGTCCAAAGCAAAAGAAGAGTGTGCTTAAGAATCCTGGACACCTCTAATTGGGGACTTTAGCAAAGCCGAGTCACAATCTGAAAAGGTTCACCCAATTATGTGTCTGTGGCATTTATGTATCCGGTGGTAATACTGGAAAATGAAGTGCTTAGGGCCACGGCCAAGACTCATAAAGAAGCTGTGTTCAAGAATCATCATACTGAACTAGGAGAATCAATAACACTATCTGAACTCTGAGTTCCTATAGATGCCAATCATTCTGAACTTCAATGGATAAAGTGAGACGCCAAAACTATTCAAGAGGCAAAAAGCTATAAGTCCCGCTCATATGATTGAAGCTATGTTTCATTGATAGTTTGGAATTTATAGTATATTATCTTCTTTTTATCCTATTCGATTTTCAGTTGCTTGGGGACAAGCAACAATTTAAGTTTGGTGTTGTGATGAGCGGATAATTTATACGCTTTTTGGCATTGTTTTTAGTATGTTTTTAGTAGGATCTAGTTACTTTTAGGGATGTTTTCATTAGTTTTTATGTTAAATTCACATTTCTGGACTTTACTATGAGTTTGTGTGTTTTTCTGTGATTTCAGGTATTTTCTGGCTGAAATTGAGGGACTTGAGCAGAAATCAGATTCAGAGGTTGAAGAAGGACTGCTGATGCTGTTGGATTCTGACCTCCCTGCACTCAAAGTGGATTTTCTGGAGCTACAGAACTCGAAATGGCGCGCTTCCAATTGCGTTGGAAAGTAGACATCCAGGGATTTCTAGCAATATATAATAGTTCATACTTTAGCCAAGAATAGATGACGTAAACTGGCGTTCAACGCCAGCTTTCTACCCAAACCTGGCGTCCAGCGCCAGAAAAGGAGCCAAAACCAGAGTTGAACGCCAGCTTTTGAGTTGAACGCCCAAACTGGCACAAAAGCTGGTGTTCAACTCCAAGAAGGACCTCTACACGTACAACACTCAAGCTCAGCCCAAACACACACCAAGTGGGCCCAGGAAGTAGATTTATGCATCAATTACTTACTCATGTAAACCCTAGTAGCTAGTTTATTATAAATAGGACCTTTTACTATTGTATTAGGCATCTTTTGATCATCTTAGGATCTTAGGATCATCTTTGAACGCATTGTTCTTAGACCAAGGGGGCTGGCCATCTCGGCCATGCCTGGACCTTTCATTTATGTATTTTCATACGGTAGAGTTTCTACACTCCATAGATTAAGGTGTGGAGCTCTGCTGTTCCTCAAAAATTAATGCAAGTACTACTGTTTTCTATTCAATTCATCTTATTTCGCTTCTAAGATATCCATTCGCACCCAAGAACGTGATGAAGGTGATGATTATGTGTGACGCTCATCACCATCTCCCCTATGAACACGTGCTTGACAAACACTTCTGTTCTACATGAAATAAGCTAGAATGAATATCTCTTAGATCTCTTAACCAGAATCTTCGTGGCGTAAGCTAGAATGATGGCGGCATTCAAAAGAATCCGGAAAGTCTAAACCTTGTCTGTGGTATTCCGAGTAGGATTCGATGAATGAATGACTGTGACGAGCTCCAAACTCGCGATTGCAGGGCGTTAGTGACAGACGCAAAAGGATAGTAAATCCTATTCCAGCATGATCGAGAACCGACAGATGAATAGCCGTGCCGTGACAGGGTGCGTGAGCATATTATTCACTGAGAGGATAAGATGAAGCCATTGGCAAGGGTGATGCCTCCAGACGATTAGCCGTGCCGTGACAGGGCATTGGATCATTTTCCCGAGAGATGACCGAAAGTAGCCATTGACAGTGGTGATGTATCACATAAAGCCAGCCATGGAAAGGAGTGAGACTGATTGGATGAAGATAGCAGGAAAGCAGAGGTTCAGAGGAACGAAAAGCATCTCCATTCGCTTATCTGAAATTCCTACCAATGATTTACATAAGTATCTCTATCCCTATTCTATTATTTATTATTCGAAAACTCCATGACTATTTTATATCCGCCTGACTGAGATTTGCAAGGTGACCATAGCTTGCTTCATACCAACAATCTCCGTAGGATTCGACCCTTACTCACGTAAGGTATTACTTGGACGACCTAGTGCACTTGCTGGTTAGTTGTATCGAAGTTGTGACAAATTATGAATGTGTAATCACGATTACGCGTACCAAGTTGCTCACGTGCCAGGAATAGTTTGAGCCTGGACATCACAATTTCGTGCACCAGGCATTTCTCCCAGTTTAGAACTAGGTTTGTTTCTTGGCATCTTTTTAGAACTCGGGTCAGATGATCAAGACATGAGTCAAATGAGTCTCCATAAACAGAGAAGCCATCCATGTATACTTCAAGGAATTTCTCTACCATATCAGAGAAAATGGATAACATATATCTCTGAAAGGTGGCAGGCACATTGCACAGGCCAAATGGCATTTGTTTATAGGCAAACACGCCAGATGGACATGTGAATGCTGTCTTCTCCTGATCGTGTGGATCCATTGCTATTTGATTGTATCCTGAATATCTTCCAGGAAACAATAAAAAGCATGACCTGCTAGTCTTTCTAGCATTTGGTCAATGAAGGGTAAAGGAAAGTGATATTTCCTGGTGGTGTCATTGAGTCTTCTGTAATCAATGCACATACGCCACCCTGTAACTGTCCTTTTTGGGATCAGTTCATTCTTTTCATTATGAACCACTGTCATGCCTCCATTCTTAGGAACAACTTGGATAGGGATCACCGAGGGGTTGTCAGAAATGAGATAAATAATCCCAGCCTCCCAGAGCTTAGTGACTTCCTGCTGCACTACTTCCTTCATGGCTGGATTCAATCGCCTTTGTGGTTGAACCATTGGTTTGGCATTATCCTCCAGCAGGATCTTATGCATGCATCGGGCTGGGCTTATGCCCTTAAGGTCACTTATAGTCCACCAAAGGGCGGTCCTATGTATTTTGAGCACTTTAATTAGTGCTTCTTCTTCCTGTGGCTCTAAGGTAGAGCTTATAATCACAGGATAGGTATCTCCTGATGCGTGAGCATATTTCCTATCTTTTCCTAGTAAATTTGCATTTAATTTGTTGAGTTTTATTCAAGAATTAATTATCTTTTAGCCACTATGGATGCTACTTTGATTCGTGTGCAATTCTGTTTATTTTAGGTAGCATTCGGTTGGATTTGATGGAGCTTCCGCAGAAAAAGAGAAGAAGGCTATATAGGGTAGGAATGGCTTAGAGGATGGAGAGGAAGCTTGCACAAATGGAAGGAGCACAAGAATTAAAGGAGATGACCAGCGAGGGCGACGCGTGCGCGTACCTGACGCATGCGCGTGATTTAGAGATTTGTTCAGCGACGCGTGCGCGTACCTGACGCGTACGCATGACACGTGAAGAAGACCATCGACACGTACGCGTGACTGACGTGTACGCGTGACATGCGCCACGTGTAGAAAATGCAGAAAACGTTAATTATTTAATTAATTCTGATTTAAACTTTATTTTTATTTTAAAATAGGAAAAGATATTATTTTAGTTTTAGAAAATAGATTTTAAAGTAATTAGGATTAGATATAGAAGAGAAAAGAAACTTCTCTTTTGGGGATTCCAACATTAGTTCACTTTTCATTCCACCTCAGCCCAATTTACAGTTTTTCAGAATCCTTATTTTCTCTCTCTACCATGAGCAACTAAACCTTAACTATTAGGGTTAGGAGCTCTGTCTATTGTATGGATTGATACTATTATTTTTGTATTTTAATTCATGTACTGATTTATATTTCAAGAATTGTTTTCGTTCTTTATCTTATGAATTTGGGTGGAACGGAAGTATGACCCTTGTTCTAATTGCGTTCTTGTATAACTTGGAAAAGCTCTTTACTTGAACAACAGCTTGAAAACAGATTCTCTTAAATTTCTAATTATCTGGACTTAACGGGATACGTGACATATAATCCTCTTATATTTGGGTAATTAGGATTTTTGTGGCATATAAACTAGAATTGAACTTCACCCTCTAATTGGAATTAATTGACCAAGGCATTGGCAGTTGATGAATTTTAAAGGAGACTAGAAAGGTCTAAGGAATTAGGGTCTAGTCACACATAGTTTGCCATGAATTAAATCTTGAATGATTAAAATAGTTAGTACGAAAAGTCAATCCGGAAGATAGATATCTCTGAAGCCTTAACTGTTTCTCCATACATATTTCATAACCTGTTTACTGCTTGGTTTATTAAATTTATGAATTATTGTTTAATGCTTTTGAATACCAAAACACTCTTTTTTGTTTGCCTAACTAAGTAAATTAATCAACCATTGTTGCTTAGTCCATCAATCCTCGTGGGATCGACCCTCATTCACTTGAGGTACTACTTTGTACGACCCGGTGCACTTGCCGGTTAGTTTGTGGTTGTAAAATCCGCACCAAATTTTTTTGACGCCGTTGTCGGGGATTGACTATGATTGACAACTACTCGTTGTTTGATTGCTTAGATTAGATATTTTTTTTCTTTAGTTAGTTTTCTTTCTGCATTAGTTATTTTGTGTTCCAATTTTTTTTATTTATTTTTCTTGCTTTTCGTTCACACCCCCCTGTGTGTGTCTGTTTCGTTTTACTTCCCTTTTCAATTTTTATTTTCGCTTATTAATTCTTATAATTTTTTAGTTATCATGTTTAGTTTATTTGTCTTTTATTTTCGTAGCTTTTTTTTTTAATTTTTTTTTATATTTCATTTTAGTTTTATTTGCTCCTTGCATTGTTTTTTATTTTTAATTTTCTATTTTATTAGTTTTATTTGCTTCTTGGCTTTAATTTTCAAGTTTTCTATCAATTAGTTTTCTCTTAAGTTCTGAAATTAAGTTTGGTGTTACCTAATTATTTTTATTTTAATTTTTTTGTTCAATTTTTTTTAAAGAAAAAAAGGAAATTTTTTTTTTGAAATTTTCACTTAAATTTTATTTATAATTTTCGAATTGTTTGCTTTATTTATTTAGTATTTTTTATTTTATTTGTTTACATATGTTACCTCACTAGGAATTCTCTGCACTCTGATGTAGAGAGTTCCATCTTTTCTTGTCTTCTGTCTGTTTATGTGCAGGAATAGAGACAAGGAACCTCTCTTAGACTTTGATCCTGAACCTGAAAGGACTTTCAGGCGACGTTTGCAACAAGCAAGACTTTACAAGGCTGTAGAATCCATTATGGACCTTAATAATGCTGTTAATGCCAATGTGGCAAATCCGAATGGGAATGAGCAATAAAGGAGAGTGCTTGGCTCTTACTCTGCTCCTACTACAGATCTTTATGGAAAAAGCATTGTGGTACCTCCTATAGCTGCGACCAACTTTGGGTTGAAGCCACAATTGGTCACCCTGGTGCAACAAAACTGCCAGTATCATGGTCTTCCCCACGAAGACCCAAATCAATTTATTTCTAATTTTCTGCAGATTTGTGATACTGTGAAGACGAATGGAGTGAACTCAGAGGTGTACAAACTCATGCTCTTCCCATTTGCTCTGAGGGATGGAGCAAAGCTATGGCTAGATTCCCAACCCAAGGAGAGTTTGGATACTTGGGACAAGGTGGTTACTGAGTTTCTTACAAAATTTTTCCCACCAAAGAAGCTGACTAAGCTTAGGGTGGAGGTTCAGACCTTCAGACAGAAGGATGGTGAAACTCTTTATGAAGCTTGGGAGAGGTACAAGCTACTGACTAGGCAATGCCCTCCGGACATGTTCTCCAAATTGACCCAACTAGATATCTTTTATGAAGGCTTGGGTGAAATATCCAAGAAGTGCTTAGATAATTCTGCAGGTGGTTCATTGCACAAGAAGAAGCCACCGGACGAGACTATTGAGCTGATTGAATTGGTTGCTAGCAACCAATATTTATATTCATCTAACAGAAATCCTGTGAACTCTGAGGCTCCTCAGAAGAAAGGTGTTATGGAAGTAGAAGCTCTTAATGCTCTTCTTGCTCAGAATAAGCTTATGTCTCAACAAATAAGTCTACTTACTCAACAGATGGGTGGCATGCAAGTCTCAGCTATCAACACCCAAAATCCACCTCAAGAAGTCTCTTATGACATGACAGGTAATTTTGTGCAAAATGATAATTATGATTATGCTCAATCCTCTTCTGAACAGGTCAATTACATGGGGAGTGGTCCTAGAAATCCCAATAATGATCCATATTCTAAGACATACAATCAGGGATGGAGAAATCACCCAAATTTTAGGTGGAGGGACCAATCTCAGAGACCTCAGAATTTTAACAATAATTCTCAGGGTGGCTTCCAATAGAACAATTACAATAACCGTCAATTTCAGTCTCAGCAACAACAACCACCTCAGCAGGCAAACTCTAAATCCCAAGAAGATTCTAGTTAGGAGATGATGAGAAGTTTCATGCAGGAAACCAGAGCCTCCATTAGAAACTTGGAGGTACAAATGGGCCAACTGAGCAAGCAGATATCTGAGAGGTCCGCAAGTACATTTTCATGTGATACAATGGTGAACCCAAGAGAAGATTGCAAGGATATTCAATTGAGAAGTGGTAAAGTAGCGGGCTCTGAGACCAAGGTCAATGAAGAGTCAGTTGAAAGAGAAGCTCCAGAGGAGAAGAAGGAAGAAGTGGAGCACGTCCTTCCAAAGCATGCAGACATCCCGTTCCCTGACTCTCTTGACACTTACCCTACATTGCCAAAGGCTCCTAAATACAAGCCAAAAATGCCATACCTTCAGAGGCTTCAGAAGGCTTCCAAAGAAAAGCAATTCTCTAAATTTTTAGATGTCTTCAAGAAGCTACAGATCAACATTCCTTTTGCAGAGGCTCTTGAGCAAATGCCTCTCTATGCAAAATTTATGAAAGAATTGTTGACCCATAAGAGGAATTGGAAGGAATAAGAAACAGTGGTGTTAACCAAGGAATGTAGTGCCATTATCCAACACAACCTTCCTGAGAAGATGCCAGACCCAGTGAGCTTTGTAATTCCTTGCACTATTGGAGATGTCACCATTCATAGGGCTTTATGTGATCTTGGAGCTAGCATCAATCTCATGCCACTTTCAGTGATGAAAAAGCTTCAAATTGAGGAGGTAAAACCCACTCGTATTTTTCTTCAACTGGATGGTTGATAAACCACTATTTTATGGTTTATATTGTGTTTAATTGTGTGGTTTTATCATGATCCTTACCCACTTATTCATTAAAATAGTGACGTTGGGATTTTTGCCAGTAAAGAAGTTCATAAAAACAGTCGCGTTGTAGATATAGTCTCTAAACTGACAGAAATCCCTTCGTACAAACGTTTTGGATGTCACGAGTAACAAACCCCTTTAAAAATTGTTAACCGAGTATTCAAACCTCGGGTCGTCTTCTCAAGGAATTGCAGGGAGGTATGTTCTTATTATTGGTTATGAGTTTGTAAATTGGGGTTTATGAAGTAAGGTGGGAATATGTTATATGAAAAGTAAAATAAAATAATAATAATAAAATAGACTCTTGGCAAGGTATTAGAAATTGGAAGTCCAGATTTAGTTATCCTTATCAACAATAATGAAAGTTGGATCTTAATTCCACTTAGTTAACCTTTGTTGAAGCAAAGGAAAGTCAAGGGACTAATTAGTTTGATCTTCGAATCCTATTTTTTTCCTAAGAAAAGGTTGGGATTATTGAAGTTCAGTTCAATTGGCAAGATAACAATTAACAATTATGCTATTGAATTGGATAACTTCTGAGTTACTGATTTTTTAACCAAAACCAAAAGGAAAAGAGTAAATCTACTGGAATAAAAATGTCTTCAGATGGGAAGCAGTAATCATGTAAATAGAAGAAAGCAATCATGAATTGAAATACCTCAAATAACATTAATTAAGAAAATTATATGTAACATGGAAGAGTTCATAAATTATATAAAAATAAAGAACCTGGGATTGAGAGTCTCTCCTAAAACTAAGAGAAGTCCTAAATCCTAAGAGAGAGAGAGAGGAGAGAACCTCTCTCAAAACTAATCTAAATCATGAGAAGTGAATTATGAGAGCCTCCTTATGAATGGATACATTCCTCCACTTTATAGCCTCTAATCTGTGTTTTCTGGGCCGCGAACTGGGTTAGAAACAGTCCAGAATTCGCTGGTTTCGAATTTTAATGCGCTGATTTCCGTCACTGCGACGCGGCCGCATGTATCACGCAATCGCATCGCCTAGCGTCAGGGGAACTATAGTATATTATATATCAAATCGAAGCCCCAGATGTTAGCTTTCCAACGCAACTGAAACCGCGCCGTTTGGACATCTGTAGCTAAAGTTATAGCCATTTGAGTGCGAAGAGGTCACGCTGGACAGCTTAGCAATTTCTCTAACTTCTTGTATTCCTTCCACTTTTGCATGCTTCCTTTTCATCCTCTGAGCCATTCCTGCCTTGTAATCTCTGAAATCACTTAACACACATATCAAGGCATCTAATGGTAATAAGAGAGGATTTAATATTAGCAAATATAAGATCAAAGAAGCATGTTTTCCATCAAAGCACATAATTAGGAAGGAAATATAAAACCATGCAAATATTATGAATAAGTGGGTAAAGAGTAGATAAAAACCACTCAATTGAGCACAAGATAAACCATAAAATAGTGGTTTATCAACCTCCCCACACTTAAACACTAGCATGTCCTCATGCTAAGCTCAAGAGAAGCTATAAAGAAATGAAGAGGAAGGTAAGAATGTATGAAATGCAACCTATCTATATGAATGCAACTACATGCAAAATGTTTTTACCTACTTAGTTAAAAGTAAACAAATCTTTCAAGAGGAAATATGAACTGGATTTCACTAATTCAAATCATGAAAATGAAGTACAAATAGATTTGCAAGAATAAAATAGCTCATGAAAGCAGGGAACAAGGGATTGAGCATCGAACCCTCACTGGTAGTGTATACACTCTAATCACTCAAGTGTTTAAGGTTCGATTCTCTCAATTCTTCACCAACCTTGCTTTCAAAGGCTTGTTCTTCATCTAACAATCAACATAAATTTAATGCACAAATACACAAATCAAGAGGTCTTTTAAGGGTTGTAATGGGGTTAGGGTCAAGGTAGGATTGTATTTGGCCAAGTGGACTAAAATCTGAATCCTTAATTAACTTAAACTTTCCACCTAACTTAAACAATCCATGTAATCACAATACAAATTCTAACTATCCATCAACCATGTTTTCCACATTATTCATGCATTCTAATTTCAAGTACAGCACATATGCATTGCTTTCCTCACTTACTTTGGGGCATTTTGTCCCCTTTTATTATTTTCTCTTTTTCTTTTCTTTTTCTCCTTTATTTTTCTTCTTCTTTTTATTATTATTATTATTATTATTTTTTCAATGCATATGATTAAAGTATTGAATGCATGAACATATTCTCAACATTCTAACATACTCAATTCTCAAACCAAATATTTCCAAATTTGCTTCCCCACACTTAATTTATGAGTACTATCACTAGTCTAAGCTAACTAAGGATTCAAATTAAGGACATTATTGTTTTCCTCTTAGAGTTAATGATGTGCTAAAGTAAGGAACAAAGGGGTATAATAGGCTCAAATTGGTTTGCAAAGGATAATGAAAGGTAAGGCCATATGGGTATGTAAGCTCAGTGAAACAAAGGCCTCAATCATGTAAGTGTATGCATACATTAAACAATAGAAATATAGAATTAAGCAAGACAAAGATCACAATTTTAGAGAGAAAAATACACACTAAAACAAAATTTTTGGTTGATAAAATGCAACCAATTCAAATAGGCTCAAAATCTCACAGGTTTTGTGTGTTCGAGCTCTAACCCATGTTCCAAAATAATATATCTTCAAACAAGTGTAACATTAAATTTTATTCAAATTAGTGAAATTCTCTAAAAATTTTCTTGAAAAAGAAAATATTACTTCAATCAAGTGGTAAAATATGCATAAAATCAAACAAACATGCAAATACAACAACTAATCTACGAAGAAAATTTAAACATTGGTGTTTGAGACAAGAAAGTACTAACCCATGGAGATCAGTATCGACCTCCCCACACTTAAAGATTGCACCGTCCTCGGTGCATGCTACGATGTGCAAGTGGATGGGGGTTGTGGTTTCTCAGCTGGGCTCTTTTTTTTGTTCCTTTCCTTGTCGGCGGTTTGGGAGTAGCTTTCTCCTTTCCTTCCTTGGTGGCCATCCTGAAGAAGGGAAGAGAAAGTAAATTAAATTCAAATAGATATATAGCAAGGAAGAGAATGGAAGAGTGGTGATGGATGCACATTAGGATGTAATTGACATTAACACATGCTCTCGAGTACATGTGAAAAGCCAGCAATGAAAAATAGCCAGTGCATCGAAAGATAAGTGGATGTAGGGTGTTTATTGGCATGCCGGAAAAGGACATGAGTAGCATAGACCAAGAATTAATTGTAATAAATTACCATGTTTGTATTGACAATTATATTCAATTAAAATAGTAAAGGGAGTTTATGAAAAGCAAGCATTAAATAGTATAAAGTATAATAGAGAAGAGCATAATGCCATATGGGCGTTTTCACAAACACATAGCATGTATGGTAAATAAGCTATTTGAAAGTATTAAATTGAACATGCAAGCATCCTTTTTTAAAAAAAGGTAATATATAATTGTCAAATAATTATGCAATAATCCACAATGACCCAAATAAGATTCCAACACCAGTGAAAATAATGCAATGAATGAAATATGCAAATAAATGAAGTAAAATAAAATGAAAGATAAGAAAAATGAGAAGGGAAAGAAAAAGAGGAGAAGTAAGTAAGAAATAAGGAGGGAAAAGAGAAAATAGGATTTGGGGAAGAGAAAGACAAGATATTTTGGCATATGAGGCTAAGGTGTGCGACGCTGGCGACGCGGTCGCGTGGGTGACGCAGCCGCGTGGTGCGCAATAAGGTCAGGTGACGCGGACGCGTGGGGCACACGATCGCGTGACTTGATTTGTGCTAGTGGCACGAGTGCAGCCTCGCGGTCGCACAACTCTCTGTTCAAAACTTAGTATTGCCAAAATCTTGGGTGACGCGGTCGCGTGGTTGACGCGATCGCGTGAGTGGCCATCATGGGGATATGACGCGGACGCGTGGGGCACACATTCGCGTGGTGAGGCTTGGGCTTCCAGCACGATTCCAGCCCAACTCCAGCTCAACTTTCGGCCATGCACCCGGGTGACGTCGATTTTCAGGTCACGCGGCCGCGTGGGTGACGCGGTCGCGTGGAGGCCATTATTCCCAGGTGACGCAGTCGCGTCAGTGACGCGGTCGTGTGGGGGTGATTTGTGCCATTGGCACGCCTCCAGCGCTGCTCCTGCGAAACTCTCTGTTCATATTAATATTATCTCCCATCTCCTTGCGACGCGGACGCGTCGCTGACGCGGTCGCGTCGCGTGCTCGCTCTTTTTTTTTTTAATCTAAAAATATGCATAATGCAGTGTTAATATGAATGTGATGCAAAACTCCAGGTTCAATAAAATAAAATAAAATAAAACTCAAAAAAAAATAAAACTAAATAAAAATGAAAAAGAACGATCATACCATGGTGGGTTGTCTCCCACCTAGCACTTTTAGTTAATGTCCTTAAGTTGGACATTTGATGAGCTTCCTGTTATGGTGGCTTATGCTTGAACTCATCCAGGAATCTCCACCAGTGTTTGTGATCTCAATAACCTCCGGGGTCCCAAACTAGGCATGTAAAACCCTTGAGCAGCTTTAAAAAGATTCTTAGGCTCCCGGGGTGTTGGATGTCAGAACAGATTCCAGGATCCCAAACCTTGCTTTTACACCCATTTTTGTTGGGACCTTTGCGTTTAAACTTAAAGCTTCCAACCATGATGAACCTTGCAGGACAATTCTTACCACTGGCCATCTTCCTCTTACTCTTAATATCACAAAGAGCTCTAAGTTGACCATCCGTCTCCAGTAGCCCATATTCAAGTGGGATTAGAAAGCTATGGGATATGAATTTTACCCACTTGAATGTTGTGAAGGATGATGGCAACTTAGGGGGAGGTATTTTTAATGAAATTGCAAGCTCCACTCCCTTGTGCTCTTCTTTGATAATTACCACCTCTTTGCAAGATTCTTCAATTTCAACCTCTTCCTCTTGGTAGCTTTCTTCCGGTTCAATCTCCTCTTCATTGCTTTTCAAGGGCATGGGAGGTTGTACTTCTTTTTCTTGAATCTCCATCTCTTGATCAACCTCTTCCAAGTCTTCAACTATGATATGCTTTGGAGGTTGTACACCCTCCTCAGCATCAAATTCAATCGTCTTGGAAAGAGGTTCTATGACTGGACTTTCCCGTGGAGGTTCTGCATCTCCTAAGTCTTCAACCACTTCTTCTTCTTCTTGAACAATGACAGCGTCTTCTACTTGTTCTAGTACGAATTCATTATCTGTCTTGTCCACTGGGGTTTCTTGTATTTCCTTCATGCTACGCTCTTCACTAGACTGTCCACATGGGACTGTGGCTGATCTTTGTGTATTTAAGCGCCTAGAAGCCCATTGAATTAATGCTTGCCCCAGTTGTTGAGTGGTTGCCTGAAATCGATCCACTATTTCCTTGAAATGATCCTTTGTCTCTTGATGCACTCGGCTTTCATAAGTAGGATCATAGTGCTCTTGGATTGATGGATATGGAGATGATGAATATTGAAGTGGTGGTTCTTGGGAGTAATTGGGTTAGAATTGAGGTGGTTCTATATATGGTTCATATGGCTCATAAGGTGGTTGGTATGGTGGTTGAGGGTTAGGGTCATATGGAGGTGAATGGCGGAAAGGGGCTTGTGAGTTTGGTGGTCCAAAGTTATGTTGAGGAAAGGGTTCATAAGCATATGGTGGTGGTTGTTGATAGTCCATTGGAGGTGGTTGTTGCCATGAGGATTGATCAAGTCCTTGTGGCTCCTCCCATCTTTGATTATTCCAACCTTGATGCCTGTTCTCATTGTAATTTCTTCTTCCTGCAACATAATTGTAACCAGACTCATAGCCAAAGGGGTGAGAGTTCATAGTAGTAAATAAAAATTAAAAATGAAAATAAAAATAAATTTAAATTAAAAGGTTATTTACATTTTGAATTTGAAAATTAAATTTTGAAATTTGAAATTTGAAATTTTGAAATTTGAAATTTGAAATTTGAAATAAGATAAGATAAGATAAAAATTTTAAAAATAAAAATCTGAAATTTTTTTTTTCCGAAAAAATAATAAAAAATATTTTTGAATTTAATGTGGAAAGAGAAAAACAATAAAATGATACCAAATTTCAAATTTTTAGATCAAAACAAAGAAAATAACTAAGAACAGCTTGAAGGTCAAGATGAACGCAAAGAACAACTTGAAGATCAAGATGAACACTAAGAACAAATTTTTGAAAAATATTTTTTTTATTAACTAAATAAAAACCAATAACCTCTTAATTTATGAAAAAGCAAAAATAAAAACAAATAAACAAGCAAAAATCAAAAAAATATTTACAATAACCAATAATAAGGCACACGTTTGCAATTCCCCGGCAACGGCGCCATTTTTGACGTTGGGATTTTTGCCAGTAAAGAAGTTCATAAAAACAGTCGCGTTGTAGATATAGTCTCTAAACTGACAGAAATCCCTTCGTACAAACGTTTTGGGTGTCACGAGTAACAAACCCCTTTAAAAATTGTTAACCGAGTATTCAAACCTCGGGTCGTCTTCTCAAGGAATTGCAGGGAGGTATGTTCTTATTATTGGTTATGAGTTTGTAAATTGGGGTTTAGGAAGTAAGGTGAGAATATGTTATATGACAAGTAAAATAAAATAATAATAATAAAATAGACTCTTGGCAAGGTATTAGAAATTGGAAGTCCAGATTTAGTTATCCTTATCAACAATAATGAAAGTTGGATCTTAATTCCACTTAGTTAACCTTTGTTGAAGTAAAGGAAAGTCAAGGGACTAATTAGTTTGATCTTCAAATCCTATTTATTTCCTAAGAAAAGGTTGGGATTATTGAAGTTCAGTTCAATTGGCAAGATAACAATTAACAATTATGCTATTGAATTGGATAACTTCTGAGTTACTGATTTCTTAACCAAAACCAAAAGGAAAAAAGTAAATCTACTGGAATAAAAATGTCTTCAGATGGGAAGCAGTAATCATGTAAATAGAAGAAAGCAATCATGAATTGAAATACCTCAAATAACATTAATTAAGAAAATTATATGTAACATGGAAGAGTTCATAAATTATATAAAAATAAAGAACCTGGGATTGAGAGTCACTCCTAAAACAAAGAGAAGTCCTAAATCCTAAGAGAGAGAGGAGAGAACCTCTCTCAAAACTAATCTAAATCATGAGAAGTGAATTATGAGAGCCTCCTTATGAATGGATGTATTCCTCCACTTTATAGCCTCTAATCTGTGTTTTCTGGGCCGCGAACTGGGTCAGAAACAGTCCAGAATTCGCTGGTTTCGAATTTTAATGCGCTGATTTCCGTCACTGCGACACGGCCGCATGGATCACGCGGTCGCGTCGCCTAGCGTCAGAAGAACTATAGCATATTATATATGAAATCGAAGCCCCGGACGTTAGCTTTCCAACGCAACTGAAACTGCGTCGTTTGGACCTCTGTAGCTAAAGTTATAGCCATTTGAGTGCAAAGAGGTCAGGCTGGACAGCTTAGCAATTTTTCTAACTTCTAGTATTCCTTCCACTTTTGCATGCTTCCTTTTCATCCTCTGAGCCATTCCTGCCCTGTAATCTCTGAAATCACTTAACACACATATCAAGGCATCTAATGGTAATAAGAGAGGATTTAATATTAGCAAATGTAAGATCAAAGAAGCATGTTTTCCATCAAAGCACATAATTAGGAAGGAAATATAAAACCATGCAAATTTTATGAATAAGTGGGTAAAGAGTAGATAAAAACCACTCAATTGAGCACAAGATAAACCATAAGATAGTAGTTTATCAAATAGCATGCATTTATATTTCCTTCCTAAATTTATTACATGATTGAAAACTGCTTCCTAGAAGACTTTTAATTATGCATTTTAATTCTCCTTTATTCCATTCGATGCCGTGATCTGTGTGTTAAGCGTTTCAGGCTTTATAGGGTATGAATAATTTGGAGATTGGAAAGGAAGCTAACAAAAATGGAAGGAACACAAGAAATTGAGGAGATAACCAGCGAGAAGTGACGCGGCCGCATGGCTCACGCGACCGCACGAAAGAGGAGGAATCGCAGTGACGCGGCCGCATGGCTCACGCAACCGCATGGAATGAAAAAGCACAAGTGACGCGGAGGTGTGGATGACGTGAACGCGTGGCAAGGAAAAACGCGAATGACGCATCCGCATGGATGACGCGATCGCGTGACATGCGCGATCTGCATAATCTGCAGAATTCGCTGGGGGCGATTTTGGACCCTATTTTGACCCAGTTTCGGCCCAGAACAGCAGACTAGAGCCAGAGAACATGCAGAAACCAAAGACAACATTCATTCTACATAGTTTTAGTTTTAGATCTAGTTTACTCCTCCTCTAGGTTTTCTCTCTACACATTCATAGTTCTTAGGATTTTAATTTTCTCTTGCTTTTGCATTGGGATATTGAGAAGAGTTATTACCTCATCAAGACTTCGTCATTCTAGTCCGTTTTCTTTACTTGGCTTTACTCTTTCATGTTCCTTGCTTTGTTTAATTTTACCATTGGAATATTTTTAGGATTATTTGATACAAGGATCACTTTTAATTCTAATTGATTATTTTGATTTTTATTTACAATGTCTTTCTTTAATTTCTTTTCATATGCTACGAATTTTACATTCACAATTAGCGAGTAGTTCCCTAACTTGATGGGGAGTTGATTGAAAGGAACCCTTGAGTTGGAAAGCTTGAAAGAAAAATTGTAATTGGGTTTAGCGTTGGATTGCCTTCTAGTCACTAACACCAATCTCTTTTAATTAAGTGGATTGCAACTTGTGAACAGCCATAGCATTCCAACTTGTTTGACTTTCCCTTACCTAGTAAGGGATAACTAAACAGGACAACCTTTAATTGTCAATTAATCTAGAGAGTATTCCAACAATAACAGGGATTCCAACTAATCAACTCCCAGTCAAGGCTTTTATTTACATTATTCAAATTCACCAATTTAATTTCCTATTTACTCAACTCAAACCTTTTTGAAAACATCTGATTAATAAAATAGCACACTTTTCTGCAACTCGTTGGGAGACGACCTGTGATTCATACTCCCAGTATTTTAATTTCAATTTTCTGTGACACCTTTCTAAATTGATAGGCATATTTCTGGCGAGTTAAGAACTATACTTGCAACGTATATAAATTAACAATTTTTAATTCGCCAATTTCTGCTAGCATCAATTTTTGGCGCCGTTGCCGGGGAGTTACAATAGAGTGCTAAAGTTATTAATTAGAATTTATTTATTTGCATTTTATTTTATTTTGCTACTATGAGCTGCATATTTCTTTCGTCAAATGACGCGTTCACTTCCTTATCCAAGCTTGCTAATATTCGATCCTGAAATTGAAAGGGCTATTTCATGAATAAGGCAAGCTCGGCGTCGATTAGTCCGCTCTGAGGGCGGATCTGAAATGTCACTTGAAGAAGAAACCAGCCCCCGTTCTACTGATTCGGTTGATTTACGTACAGGTAACATGGCGGTACCCAGAAGAGTTACTATCCAGGAGGAAGGAGCCCCTGATTTTACAATGCAACCGTTTCAAGCGCATCACCCAGCGGTGGCTACAGATTTTGAAATAAAGACTGCACTGCTCAATTTGATGCCCAAGTTTCATGGCTTACCTGCTCAAGAGCCTATCAAGCACCTGAGAGATTTCCAAGCAGCCTATTCTACTGTCAGGCGTGATGGTGCTGATGAAACTTCAATTTTGCTGAAAGCTTTTCCATTTTCTCTTGAGGGAAAAGCAAGAGAGTGGTACTACACTCAACCCCTAGCGAATGTATCCAACTGGGATACACTCAGAAAAGAATTTTTGGAAAAATTCTTTCCATCTGAAGTTACTGATAAACTGAGGAAAAACATTTCCACAATTGTTCAAGATGACAACGAGACTCTCTTTGAATACTGGAAGCGCTTCAATAATCTTCTGGAAGCATGCCCCCACTACAGGATTGACAAGATAGTGTTACTCAGCTATATCACACAGGGCATGAGGCCCCAAGATAAGACCACATTGGAAAGTGCTAGCAATGGGTCTATGAAGAAGTACAAGACCACTGATGAGGCATGGCAATTGATCAGCGACTTAGCTGAATCTACTAGGAACCACAGGCAGAAACAAGGCCATTCAAAAGCCGTTGCAGAAGTATCCTCTAGCAGAGAGACTGCTGCTCTAGCTCAGAGTATCTGTGAAATGATAAACTTGCTGAAGCAGATGCAATTGAATCAACAACAAGTTCAGCAAGCTCAACCTTCTCTAGCACAGCAAGGTCAACAGTTAGTCCCACAGAGAGTTTGCAGAATTTGTGCTGATTATAGCTATTATACTGATGAATGCCCGCAGCTCCAGCAGGAAGACAACATGGTGGCATCCACTCATAACTTCTATGACCGCCCCAACCATGGGTACAATCAAGGTGCAAATCATAACCATGGATGGCAGGATAATTCTAACCAGAATTGGAGGGACAACAATAACAGAGGAGGCAAAGATAATCAGGAAAATCAGAGGTGGAACAATAACAACAACAGGCAGCAGAACCAACCTTACAGAGCACCTCACCTGAGGCAATCCCAAGGACCACAGAACACCCAACAGCAGAACTCTCAATTTACTCATCCTTCTTCATCTCCTAATGAAGAGTTACTACAATCCTTTGAGCGAAGACAACAGACCATGGAAAATAACATTATGAATAACATTAATGCCAGTCTGAATGGTCTGACCTCTACTTTGCAAGCTCTTGTCTCACAAATTAGATCAATGCAAAATTCTAATAACTAACCTTCAGGTTCCACTGGAATTCCCTCTCAACCATTACCCAATTCAAAGGGGGGCATTAATGCCATCACCCTCAGGTTCGGAACCACACTGCAGGAGAGGAATCAGGAGGAGCTAAGCCTACCAGAACACGCCTCAGCTGAAGAGGTAGTAGAAATAGAAGATGTTGAAGAGGAAGAGGACATACATGACATAGCTGAAAAAGAAGAAGCCCAACCATAGGAGGAAGCACCAAAAGGTGCAGACAATGCTGAAAACACCACTCCCATTCCATTTTCACAACTTGCAAGGAAGCCCAGGAAGCAGCTGGAACCCGATCCCAAAATGGTAGAAATATTCAAAAAGGTTGTGGTAACTGTTCCCCTTTTTTATGTTATTCAACAGGTACCTAAATATGCAAAATTTCTAAAAGATTTATGTATACATAAAGACAAAATTAATGAATTAGAAACTATTCCTTTATGTAGTTCCATATCTACTTTAATGGGAGGATTACCTGAAAAGTATAGTGACCCAGGTCCTTATATAGTTAGTTGTACTATTGGTGGAGTAGTAATTTATGATTGCATGTGTGATTTAGGAGCATGTGTTAGTATAATGTCTTTGTCCATATATGATATTTTGAGGCTCCCTCCCTTAAAAAAGGTCGGCAGCTCGTTTTGTGTTAGCAGATAAAAGCATTATTACAGTGGTTGGAGTTGCTGAAGATGTTTTGGTGAACATTAAAGGGCTTACAGTTCCCACTGATTTTTATATCTTGGAGATGCCCCATAATGACTCAGATAAGCCATCATCAATCCTACTTGGAAGACCATTCCTGAAGACATCAAAATTCAAATTGGATGCTTTTTTAGGAACATACTCTTTTGAAATAGATGGCCGAATAGTAATCTTCAATCTGAATGGAGTCATAAACAATCCTCCAGAAGATCATTCTATCTTCCAGTGTGATGTCATAGATGAAACTGTAGCTGAAGTTCACAAGGAAGAGTTAGAAGAGAGGCACGTTGGACAAGGTCCAAGTGTGGGGACCCTCTTGACTGACAATGAGGGCATCTCAGCATTTTCACAAGCTCCAGACAATCCAGAACCTGCTCATGATCAGAAGTTGGAATTAAAACCTCTCCCTCCACATCTCGAATATGCTTATCTCGAAGATGAGCAGAAGTTTCTAGTTATCATTGCAAGGGAACTCACTTCTCAACAAGAAGAGCAGTTACTTGATGTACTGAGGAGGCACAAGAAGGCAATTGAGTGGAGTTTGGCAGACATAGTAGGCATCAACCCTCAAGTATGTGAGCACAGAATATTTTTAGAAGAGGGAGCAAGACCTGTCCGTCAACCCCAAAGAAGATTGAATCCCACTATCTTGGAAGTTGTCAAAAAGGAAGTGACCAGACTATTGGAAGCAGGTATCATCTATCCCATTTCAGATAGTGAATGGGTTAGCCCAGTGCAAGTGGTGCCCAAGAAGTCTGGAGTCACTACAGTGAAGAATGAGCATGGAGAGCTCATAGCAACTAGAGTTCAGAACGCTTGGAGAGTCTGCATTGATTACAGGCGTCTCAACCAAGCCACCCGTAAGGATCACTACCCACTTCCATTCATTGATCAAATGTTGGATCGCCTGTAAGGTAAATCACATTATTGCTTTGTAGATGGTTACACAGGTTATTTCCAGATTCATATAGCTCCTGAGGATTAGGAAAAGACCACTTTTACATGTCCTTTTGGGACTTATGCTTACAAGAGAATGCCCTTTGGCTTGTGCAATGCACCAGCTACTTTCCAAAGGTGCATGATGAGTCTTTTCTCTGATCTTATTGAGGACTGTATGGAGGATTTTATGGATGATTTTAGCGTTTATGGTGATTCTTTTAGCCTTTGCTTAGATGAATTATCTAGAGTATTAGATAGATGTGTTAATACAAACCTTGTATTGAATTTTGAAAAATGTCACTTTATGGTAAAACAAGGGATTGTATTAGGACATGTGGTATCTAATAATGGCATTTCTGTAGACCCAGCAAAGGTGAATGTTATTTCTAGTTTACCTTACCCCTCCTCTGTGAGGGAGGTCCGTTCGTTCCTTGGCCATGAAGGTTTTTACAGGAGATTTATTAAGGACTTTAGTAAGGTAGCACTTCCCTTGTCCAGATTACTCCAGAAAGATATTGAGTTCGAGTTCAGTGAGGATTGCAAACAAGCGTTTGATAAGCTGAAGACCGCCCTGACTCAAGCTCCAATTATGAGAGGACCAAACTGGAGCCAGCCGTTTGAAATCATGTGCGATGCTTCCAACCATGCAGTAGGAGTAGCGTTGGCTCAGCGTGAAGGTAAGGATCCTTTTGTTATTGCTTATGCGTCTAAGACTTTAGACACTGCCCAGTCCAATTATACTACTACTGAGAAAGAGCTTCTTGCTATTGTTTTTGCTCTGGATAAATTCCGAGCTTATTTACTTGGTACTAGAGTAGTAGTGTATTCAGGCCATGCAGCTTTAAAGTATCTATTATCTAAAAAAGAGTCCAAACCAAGGCTTATACGTTGGATCTTGCTATTACAAGAATTTGATTTAGAAATAAAGGATAGGAGCGGTAACCAGAATTTAGTGGCAGACCACTTGAGTCGCCTTGAGCACATTAAGGATGATTCTACTCCTATAGATGATAATTTTCCATTTGATAACTTGCAAGCAGTATCTGAGGTATTCCCTTGGTATGCACCTGTAGCTAATTATCTAGTTAGCCGCACATTTCCTCCAAACTTTTCTAAGCATCAAAGAGACAAGCTGAAAAGCGAGTCTAAATATTATATATGGGATGACCCATATTTATGGAGATGTGGCGCTGATCAGGTAATTAGACGTTGTGTGTCTCAATCATAATTCCAGCCCATTTTAGAGGCCTGTCACTCATCTGAGAGTGGAGGGCATTTTGGCCCACAACGAACAGCTAGAAAGATCTTAGACTGTGGATTCTGGTGGCCTACTCTTTTTAGAGATGCTGCTGAGTTTTGTAAATCCTGTTTCCCATGCCAAAAATTTGGTAATATATCCAGGAGGGATGAGATGCCTCAACAAATTATGCTTTTCTGTGAAATCTTTGATGTTTGGGGTATTGACTTCATGGGTCCATTTCCAAATTCTAATGGTTGTTTTTATATATTGTTAGCTGTGGATTACGTTTCCAAATGGGTGGAAGCAATTCCTACTCGCACTGATGATGCTCACACTGTTGTTTCCTTTGTGAGAAACTATATTATTTGTCGCTTTGGATCACCACGAGCAATCGTGAGCGATCAAGACACCCATTTTTGTAATAGGAGACTAACAGGATTAATGAAGAGGCATGGGATAATTCATAAGGTTGCAACAGCACACCATCCTTAGACCAATGGGCAAGCCGAGGTGTCAAATAGAGAAATAAAGCGTATCTTACAGAAGATAGTCAAACCTCATAGAAAAGACTGGAGCACCAGGCTACAAGATGCACTCTGGGCATACAGAACAGCATACAAAACACCCATTGGGATGAGTCCTTTCCGCTTAGTTTATGGAAAAGCTTGTCATCTCCCTGTTGAGGTAGAGCATAAAGCCTTTTGGGCAGTCAAGGAGTGCAATATGGGAATGGAGAACGCCGGAGCTGAAAGGAAGTTGCAACTACAAGAACTGGAAAGTCTTCGCCTAGAAGCTTATGAGAACTCAAGACTATACAAGGAGAAGATGAAGGCTGCACATGATCAGCACATCAAGAGGAAAGAGTTCCGACCTGGGGATTTCCTTTACAAATCTCGACTGAGGCTCATGCCAGGCAAGTTGAGATCAAGATGGGAAGGTCCATACAGAGTAGAGAAGGCCGAACCGTATGGAGTTTATCACCTAAGTCATCCTTCAAGTTCTGAACTTATCAAAGTTAATGGATAACGCTTGAAGCTATACCATGGCGAGAAGATGCAGAAAAACAAGGAGCTTGAGATCTTCCTCTTGGAAGATCCCCACATAGCAGAAAATTGAGCTAGTGGAACGTCCAACTTACGGACGTTAAAGCAAAGTGCTAGGTGGGAGACAACCCACCATGGTATGATCGTTCTTTTCTTTATTTTTAGTTTTTCATATTCAATAACTCTTCTCTTTATCAGTACTTTCGTGCATCTGCATTTGCATATTCTTAATTAATAAAAAAAAAACGCCATGCGACGTGACCACATCAGCGACGCGTCCGCGTCGCAATGAGAGGGGAGAAAATAAAAACGAACAGAAAGTCACGTTGGAGCGTGGCTGGAGGCGTGCCAGTGGCACAAATCGATCCACGTGACCGTGTCACTGACGCGTCCGCGTCGTATGGGCATAATGGCCTCCCACGCGATCGCGTGATCCACGTGGTCGCGTGCCCTAATTTTCGACGCAAAAAGGGTGCACAACGAATTATTGTGCGAGAGTGGTGCTGGATTGGTGCTGAACGCACAATTCTACCCACGCGGACGCATGGCCCACGTGTCCGCGTCGTTCCCTTCTGAAGCCCACTCACGCGATTGCATGCCCCACGCGATCGTGTCACCCCAAATTTGGCAAATATATCAATCCGAACAGAGAGTTGTGCAGGCGCGAGGCTGCACTCGCGCCAGAAGCACAACATGGGTCACGTGACCGCGTGACCGACGCCACCGCGTCACCTGACCTAAAGCGCAATCGTGCAAACGCGTGCCCCACGCGGCCGCGTCGCTTGCGCCGCACAGCTCCAACTTAATTGCCAAAATATCTTATCTTTTTCCTCTCCAAATCCTAATTTTTCTTTTCCCTCCTTATTTCTTCCTTCTCCCTTCTTCCTTCTATCTCCCCTTTCACTCCCTCTCTCTCACCTCCATTAACAAGGTTTTATTTTCTTCTTCCCTCTTTCCTTTTCTACCATTCTTCTTATTTTATATGTTATTTTCTTTTCTTTTCTTTTTCTTTTCATTATTCATATTTTCTTTCTTCTTCTTTCCTTTTTACATGGTGTTAGAATTTTATTTGAGTCATTATTCTTTATTATATGCTTGTGGATTGTTGCAAATTGTTTGGCAATTATATATTATTTTCTTTAAAGGGTTGCTTGCATGTTCACTTTTATACTTTCTATACCTTATTCACCAGGCATGCTATGTGTTTGTGAAAAAGCCCATATGGCATTATGCACTTCTCTATATTATTCTACTATTCAATGCTGCTTTTCATAAACTCCCTTTACTATTGTATTAATCGAAAATAATTGTCAATACAAACGTGATGGTTTGCTACAAAGTAATGCTTGATCTATGCTACTCATGCCCTTTTCCGGCATGCCAATAAACACCTTACATTCACTTGTCATTATATGCACTAGCTATTTTCCACTGATGACTTTTCACATATACTCATGAGCGTGTGTTAATGTCAATTACCTCCTAATGTGCATCCATCACCACCTTTTCTGTTCTCTTCCTTGCTATATATCTCTTTGAATTTAATTTACTTTCTCTTCCCTTTTTCAGGATGGCCACCAAGAAAGGAAAAGAGAAAGCTACTCCCAAAACCCCAGCAAGAAGAAGAACTAAAAGAGCACTAGTGGAAGAGCCTTCTTCAACTGCAGTCAAGCCCTCAACAAAAAGAGTTAAGAGGATCATAAAGGTTGATGAAAAGGAGAAAGCCTTTCAAGCAAAGGACACTGCGCGATTTCCAAATCGCTACTGTGAGCAGATGTTCCCTATTCTGGCTGAAAGGAGCTACAACAACGAACACCTTCTTATCCTCCCGCCTAATATTGCTACTTTTGTTGAGCCGCAAATTGAACGAAGATAATGGGGTTTCCTACAGAGACAGCCAAGGCAGGTCAATCTTTCTTGGGTAGTCGAATTCTACTCTAACTTCTACCTGCCTACCCTACAGTCTGTCTTTGTCCGTCAGAAGCAAGTCCCCATTACAGAAGAGGCCATTCAAAAAGCTTTAGGTCTTCCCCCTATTCCAGAAGGATTGGACGCCTTTCAAGAAGCCGCACTCAAGCGCCAGATGTACCAATTTGACTGGGAAGCTGTTCTCAGAGTTATCGCACTACCTGGCAGCCGTTGGATCTACGGATACCATCGTACCCGCCCTAAAGGAATATCGGCTTCAGCACTTACCTTGGAGGCTTGCGTATGGGCACAGATCATGTCCCATTACGTCTTTTTGAGCACTCACGAGTCCTCCTTCACTGCGGACATGGCCGTTCTACTATGGTGCATCCTTACAGACCAGCCTCTGAATCTACCAAGACATATCCGGAATGCCATGGGACACGTACAAATCGTGGGCAACTTACCTTTTCCTGCCTTGATCTCAGATCTTGTCTCAGCAGCCGGAGTCTCTTACAGAGCTGGGGACACCAAACGGTATGATCAGTATGTCCCTAACGGAAAATACCTCAGACTTCCAGCAGCCACTACAAGCCTTCCTACTGCACCAGTTGAAGATATCCCTTCTTCAACACCATAAGCACCTACAACAGACGCACTGCTCCAGCAGATAATCGAAAGGTTGGATCGGCAAGAACAGAAAGCGAAGTTAAGAGAGCGCCGTAATGAGCGCCGATTCAAACACCTCAAGGAGCTACTCAAGGGACACTTCAAGGACTCAGACACCCCGGACTCCACTTCCTTTACCAGCACAGGGAGCCATGATGGTCCCGACTGTGGAGATACTACCACCAGCCCACCCCTGTTCCTGACAGATGGCACCGAGGACAGTGTAAAGCCTTAAGTGTGGGGAGGTCGGTCAGTACCTGACTTCCGGAGATAATTCCTCTTCCCTAGCACCAATAAATTAGGATATTTTAGTTAGATTTTCTTTCTTTTATAAAATAGGATAAATTGCATAGTAATAGGTTAGTTGCATACATGTTCTACTTGATTGAAAAGACAATAAGTTTCTTCTAAGACTCTATCTTTGGAACAAAATTTCACTAATTTTAAAAAATTTTTATGATAAATCTGCTTGAAGTTGTAAATGGAACATGATTTTTGAGCTAAAGAACACACAACCTGTGAAGATTTGAGCCTTTATGCATGGTTACATTATTTAACCATAAACATTTTATTCTTGTGTGTTTACTTCTCTATGATTGTAATCTATATTTTGTTTCATCCTATATGTCCAATATTTATTATATTTGTATGCTTGCATATGATTGAGGCCATTATTTGTTTAAACTCACTTATCCAAATTAAGCCTACCCTTTTCAATTACTTTTGTTAACCACTTTGAGCCTTTAAATCCCGTTTGTTCTATATTGCACCACATTACTAGCCTTAAGCGGAAAAACAATTGTATATCCCAAATTGAATCTTTGGTTTGCTTAAGATAGAATTGTGTGTACTAGTTAAGTATGGAAATTATGGGAACAAAAGTTATTAAGGGAATGTGCCATGATAATACAATGGGAATTTGGATACCTACTCATGTAAAACTATAAGAATTAAAAATCTATGTGCATTGATAAGTTATGTTTATTTTTATGTCTATATAAAAAAAATAAAAAAAAATAAAAAAATATATAAATAAGGGGACAAAATTACCCCAATGCTGAATTAAGAATTCAAAGATCAATGCACATATGATAAAATTAAAATAAAAAGTTGATACATGAGTATAGAATGTAAAAGGGAATTCTGGGTAGCTAGGTATGAATTCTAAGGTTACACTAAATATATATAGGTTGGGTTAAAGCTTGGGTTAATTAAAGATTCAATTTATAAGCTCACTTAACCATATATGTATCCTTACCCCTACCTTGGCCCCATTACAACCTTGAAAAGACCTCATGATGTTTGCATTGATATACTAACTATTGTTGATTGGTTAGGAGAAGAACAAAAGTTAGAGAGCATGATTAGAGAAGGATAGAGTGATTACCCTATACACTAGAGAGATTAGAGCATACATACATCATCAGTGAGGGTTCAATGCTTGAATTTCCATGTTCTCTGCTTTCATGAGCTATCTTCTTGCACTTTTATCTGTCTTACTGTATAATGATAGAATTAGTGGAATTTGATTTGTAATTGTTTTGAAGAGCTTATTTACTTTTGATCAAGTGGGCAAGGATCATATAGTTGCATTCATATATATAGGATTGCAATGCATTGCATGAGTTTCTACATGTTCATACTTATTTATTTTATCTCCTTCAATTAAGCATGAGGACATGCTAATGTTTAAGTGTGGGGAGGTTGATAAACCACTATTTTATGGTTTATATTGTGTTTAATTGTGTGGTTTTATCATGATCCTTACCAACTTATTCATTAAAATAGCATGCAATTATATTTCCTTCCTGAAATTATTACATGATTGAAAACTGCTTCCTAGAAGACTTTTAATTATGCATTTTAATTCTCCTTTATTCCATTCGATGTCGTGATCTGTGTGTTAAGCGTTTCAGGCTTTATAGGGCATGAATGAGTTGGAGATTGGAAAGGAAGCTAACAAAAATGGAAGGAACACAAGAAATTGAGGAGATAACCAGCGAGAAGTGACGCGGTCGCATGGCTCACGCAACCGCGCGAAAGAGGAGGAATCGCAGTGACGCGGCCGCATGGCTCACGCAACCGCGCGGAATGAAAAAGCACAAGCGACGCGGAGGCGTGGACGATGCGAACGCGTGGCAAGGAAAAACGCGAATGACGCGTCCGCATGGATGACGCGATCGCGTGACATGCGCGATCTGCATAATCTGCAGAATTCGCTGGGGGCGATTTTGGACCCTATTTTGACCCAGTTTCGGCCCAGAACAGCAGACTAGAGCCAGAGAACATGCAGAAACCAAAGACAACATTCATTCTACACAGTTTTAGTTTTAGATCTAGTTTACTCCTCCTCTAGGTTTTTTCTCTACACATTCATAGTTCTTAGGATTTTAATTTTCTCTTGCTTTTGCATTGGGATATTGAGAAGAGTTATTATCTCATCAAGACTTCGTTATTCTAGTTCGTTTTCTTTACTTGGCTTTACTCTTTCATGTTCCTTGCTTTGTTTAATTTTACCATTGGAATATTTTTAGGATTATTTGATACAAGGATCACTTTTAATTCTAATTGATTATTTTGATTTTTATTTACAATGTCTTTCTTTAATTTCTTTTCATATGCTACAAATTTTACATTCACAATGAGCGAGTAGTTCCCTAACTTGATGGGGAGTTGATTGAAAGGAACCCTTGAGTTGGAAAGCTTGAAAGAAAAATTGTAATTGGGTTTAGCGTTGGATTGCCTTCTAGTCACTAACACCAATCTCTTTTAATTAAGTGGATTGCAACTTGTGAACAGCCATAGCATTCCAACTTGTTTGACTTTCCCTTACCTAGTAAGTGATAACTAAACAGGACAACCTTTAATTGTCAATTAATCTAGAGAGTATTCCAACAATAATAGGGATTCCAACTAATCAACTCCCAGTCAAGGCTTTTATTTACATTATTCAAATTCACCAATTTAATTTCCTATTTACTCAACTCAAACCTTTTTGAAAACATCTGATTAATAAAATAGCATACTTTTCTGCAACTCGTTGGAAGACGACATGAGATTCATACTCCCTGTATTTTAATTTCAATTTTCTGTGACACCTTTCTAAATTGATAGGCAGATTTCTGGCGAGTTAAGAACTATACTTGCAACGTATATAAATTAACAATTTTTAATTCGCCAATTTCTGCTAGCATCAATAATAGTTCTATTAAATTACCTGTGGGTGTTGCTGAGGATTTACTTGTTAAAGTAGGACCATTTATTTTTCCTGTTGATTTTGTTATATTAGACATGGAAGAGGTATACTTGGTAGACCCTTTTTAGCTATAGGTAGAGCTCTGATTGATGTGCAAAAGGGTGAATTAACCCTGAAGGTCAATGAAGAACATGTGGTCCTCAATATTTTTGAAGCTCTCAAGCACCCTAATGATTCTGAAGGGTGTATGAAAATAGATGTTATTGAACCACTTGTTCAAGAGGTACTGGAAGCTGAGGTACTTGATGACATTCTAGATCCTATTTCTGAGTATGAATTAGTGGAAGTTGATGATTCACCACCCCAGAAGGCTATGGTTCACACGCCTAAAGCAGAGGAGGAAGCCCCCAAGATTGAGCTCAAACCTTTACCTCTTTCTCTGAAATATGTGTTCTTGGGTGAAAATGATTCATATATGGTGATTATTAGCTCTTCCCTGAAGCTTGAAGAGGAAGAGGCACTTATTTCAGTGCTCAGGAGCCATAAAACAGCTCTTGGGTGGACCATTAGTGATTTGAAAGGGATTAGTCCAACCAAGTGTATGCACAAGATCCTCCTTGAAGATGATGCAAAACCAGTTGTGCAACCACAAAGGAAATTCAATCCAACTATGAAAGAGGTGGTCCAAAAAGAGGTAATGAAATTATGGGAAGCAGGTATTATTTACCCTATTTCTGACAGTCTTTGGGTAAGTCCTGTACAGGTAGTTCCCAAGAAAGAATGGATGACAGTGATCAAGAATGAAAAGAATGAGCTTATTCCTACAAGGACAGTCACAAGATGGAGAATGTGTATAGACTATAGGAGGCTCAACACTACTACAAGGAAGGATCACTTCCCCCTGCCTTTCATTGATCAGATGCTTGAGAGGTTAGCTGGTCATGCTTTTTATTATTTTCTAGACGAATATTTTGGATATAATCAAATTATAGTGGACCCTCAAGATCAAGAAAAGACAGCATTCACATGCCCCTTTGGAGTATTTGCCTACAAGAGAATGCCATTTGGACTCTGTAATGCTCCAGCAACTTTTCAGAGGTGTATGCTTTCAATTTTTTTTTATATGGTTGAAAAATTCATTGAGGTATTTATGGATGATTTTTTTGTTTTTGGTAATTCTTTTGAATCCTTCATTAAGCATCTATCTCTTGTCTTAAAACGGTGTCAAGAATCAAACCTTGTTTTAAATTAGGAAAAATGCCATTTGATGGTTACAGAAGGCATCGTTCTTGGACACCGGATTTCAAGTAAGGGGATTGAAGTTGACAGAGCAAAGGTGGAGGTAATTGAAAAATTACCACCACCAACTAATGGTAAGGCAGTCAGGAGTTTCTTGAGTCATGCAGGATTTTATAGGAGATTTATAAAGGACTTTTCTAAAATTGCTAAACCATTGAGCAACCTGTTGGTTATTGACGTTCCTTTTATGTTTGATGCTGAATGTCTGCATGCTTTTGAAACTCTGAAAGCAAATCTTACCTCTATCCCCATTATAGCTCCCCCTGACTGGGATTTACCATTTGAATTGATGTGTGATGCTAGTGATTTTGCTATAGGAGCTGTTTTAAGACAGAGGCACGGCAAGCTTGTATATGTCATTTACTATGCTAGCCGTGTGTTAAATGATGCCCACAAGAATTACACAACTACAGAAAAAGAATTATTAGCTATTGTGTATGCTGTTGATAAGTTTAGGTCCTATTTAATTGGTTCTAAGGTTATTGTTTATACTGATCATGCTGCTTTGAAGTACCTTCTAACCAAGCAGGACTCTAAACCAAGATTAATCAGATGGGTGTTGCTCCTTCAGGAGTTTGATATTAAGATAAAAGACAGAAAATGGTCAAAAAATCAAGTAGCTGACCATCTCTCCAGAATTGAGCCAGAAGCAGGAGTACAACCACCCACAGCTGTGACTGAGACATTTCCGGATGAACAATTGTTCCTCATTCGGCAGGCTCCATGGTTTGCAGACATTGCAAATTACAAGGCCATGAATTTTATTCCAAGGGAGTACAGTAGGCAACAAGTAAAGAAGCTATTGACTGATGCAAAGTACTACATTTGGGAGGAACCGTACCTTTTTAAAAGGTGCTCAGATGGCATAATCCAAAGATGTGTCCCGGATGAGGAAAAGCAGCAGATTCTTTGGCACTGTCATGGTTCTGATTATGGAGGTCACTTTGGTGGTGAAAAGACCAAAGGTCCTTCAGAGCGGGTTCTATTGGCCGACTCTCTTCAGGGACTCAAGAGCATTTGTAAAGCACTGTGACAGATGTGAAAAAGCCACGAATCTCCCTGCCAACCATGAAATGCCACAGCAGGGGATTCTTGAGGTTGAGTTGTTTGATGTGTGGGGTATTGATTTCATGGGACCTTTCTCACCCTCACATTCAAACAACTATATTCTAGTGGCAGTTGATTATGTGTCCAAGTGGGTGGAAGCTGTGGCCCTACCCACCAATGATGCCAAGGTGGTAATGAGCTTTCTTCAGAGATATATCTTTAGCCAGTTTGGTGTCCCAAGGACACTCATTAGTGATGGTGGAAGCCACTTCTATAATAGACAGCTAGACTCACTTTTGCAGAGATATGGAGTCCGTCATAAAGTGGAAACCCCCTATCACCCTCAGACAAGCAGACAGGTTGAAGTTTCCAACAGGGAACTCAAGAGGATTTTAGAGAAGACCGTCAGTGTTTCAAGAAAGGACTGGTCTAGGAAGCTTGATGATGCTCTCTGGGCATACCGGACAGCTTACAAGACTCCTATTGGCATGTCCCCTTATCAGTTGGTCTATGGGAAAGCCTGTCACTTGCCAGTTGAGCTGGAGCATAAAGCTTACTGGGCGATCCGGTAACTGAATCTTGATTCAGAAGCTGCAGGAATTAAGCGAATGCTTCAATTGAATGAACTTGATGAATTCAGATATTCAGTCTACGAGAATGCCAAGCTCTATAAGGAGAGAACCAAGTTATTGCATGACAAGAAGATTGCCATCAGAGTCTTTGAGCCAGGACAAAGAGTGCTTCTGTATAATTCAAGGCTTAAACTCTTTCCCGGGAAGCTGAAATCCCGGTGGTCAGGACCATTTGTGGTTACCAGAGCTTCACCATATGGTCATGTGGAAATACAAGAAGAGAATTCTGACAGGAAATTTACAGTGAATGGCTAGAGGTTGAAGCACTATCTTGGAGGCGAGATCGATCGCCAGAGGTCCGCTCATCTGCTGAATTAGCAGAATTGACCGTCAAGCTAGTGACATTAAAGAAGCGCTTGTCGGAAGGCAACCCGATAATTTCGTATCCTTCGTTATTTTTCGTAGTAGTTATTTTCTTATTTATTTGATTTTTATTGAGTTTTTACTGTTTTCTTTTATTTTACGTGTGTTCTAATCATGCAGCTATTTTAGAACAGGAACCGAACACTTCAAAAAAAAAGGGTGTTCGACGCGCAAGCATCGCTGACGCATACGCGTCATGCATGAGTACGCAACACCAAAGAAATGAACAGAGAGTTAAGCAGGAGTGGCGCTGGAACTATGTTTTGTGCACAAACAAGCCCACGCGTACGCGTACCTCACGCGTGCGCATCGTTTGCGCTTTTAGCCACCCACACGTGCGCGTCCCTGACGCGTACGCGTGACCCTGTAAATCGGTGTAAATGGGTGTATGGCCAGAGAGTTATGATGGTGTGGGGCTGGAACTGTGCTGGGAGCATAAGCCCCATCACGCGTACGCGTCCTTGACGCGTGCGCGTCGCTTGAAATTCGCGCGATCCACGCATACGCGTCGCATGCAACGCCCAATTAAACCACCGCAGCGCCTGACTTCAAATCATCCACCCCTCAATCCTAATTCTCTCTTGTTCTTTTATCCTTTTATTCTTCTTTCATCATACTAATTTTTTTTATGTCTTTCTATGTCCCTCTCTATTTTCAGTTCTTCTTTACTTGAGGACAAGCAAACTTTTAAGTTTGGTGTTGCCGCTTCGCTGATGATTTTTTTGTTTAATTTTATGGCACTAAAGGGAGGTGAATCATCTTCACGGAGGAGCACAGCCTGAAGAATAAAATGACCACCAAGATAATTGAGATGGTTGAATTCCTTTCATTCTATATTTCTTCCCGCTCTTACTATGTTATGTTCTGGTTTTCTGCTATTTTGTCTCGTTTATTGCATGATCCTTTATTAGATAAATTCCTCGGTTCTAGTTTAGTTCTACTATTTTGAAATTTTCTGTTATTTGCTTTAATGTTGAAAGTTGCCTCATGTATTGCCCACTGAGCTTGAAATCAAAAAGAAAGAAGAAAAAATGTAGTGCATGAGAAATTGAGTTTAATTTTTAAAGTAGTCTCATTTATTCAAATATGGCGGTATTTTCTGTGACTCTGAATGCATGACATGAACAGTGCATATTTAAATTTGAATCGAAGAATGTTGATGTACAAGGAACATGGATTTAGAGAATTATTATGACTTCTCTGAAATAAACAAAAATTTAATCCTTGAAGAAAAAGAAACAGCAAAAGAAAAAAAAGGGGATGTAAAAGCAAGGTCCAAGGCTCTGAGCATCATTGACTAGGGAGGTCAGACATGATTAAAAGTTCAAAGAGTTGTTTCCCTAGTCATATGCTTGTGGTGTTCTTGTGTCAAGTAATCCTTGAGACAAAACATTTAGAGTCGAGATCAATTGCAATTAGCAGAGTATGCCAAAGGCTTTGAGCACCACTGTCTGGGAGTAGCTGCAAGAAAAATTAGAACTTCAAAAGAGTTCCCCAGTTAAGTGCTTGTGGTGTTTCTGTGTCAAGTGAAGCTTGAGACAAAACATTTAAAGTCACGGCTAGGCTCAAGGAGCAAAGCACCAAAGAAAAGAAAATCAAAGAAAAATTGTTGTGTTCAAGGGTAAAATTGAGTTACAAAAGATCAGAGAATTCATAATATGATCCGGATTCTAATTCCGAATGACATTGACATTCTTCTGACTCAAAGGAGAGTGAGATGCCAAAACTATTCAGAATAGCAATAGATAAATCCCACTTTAAGAAGAGACACAAGCATAACTAAACTCTCATTTCTCATGCAAATTCACATCTTAATCTTGTATTAGTTTTGGTTGCTTGAGGACAAGCAACAATTCAAGTTTGGTGGTGTGATACGTGAGCATCTTTCCTATCTTTTCCTAGTAAATTTACATTCAATTTGTTGAGTTTTATTCAAGAATTCATTATCTTTTAGCCACTATGGATGCTACTTTGAGTCGTGTGCAATTCTGTTTATTTTAGGTAGCATTCGGTTGGATTTGATGGAGCTTCTGCAGAAAAAGAGAAGAAGGCTATATAGGGCAGGAATGGCTTAGAGGATGGAGAGGAAGCTTGCAAAAATGGAAAAAGCACAAGAATTAAAGGAGATGACCAGCGAGGGCGATGCGTGCGTGTACCTGATGATGACAAGTCATCTTAGCCTATTTTAACTAGTCTTTTTCTTTTGTTTTCATTAGAATTATGCACTTTCTTGAGCTACAAGCAAGCCAATTAGCTAGATTTTCATGTTTCCTTTGATTTAATCAACCATGTATGAATTCATGCTATTTCATGAGGTTTTATACTATAATTGTCACATATTATGAGAGAATGAATATCTCATGATTTTAAGCATAGCTTTGATGTGTTTGGTTGATTAATTATAGGTGAAGAAAGCTTGGAGAAAGGTTGAAGCAAGAAGGAATAGCTAGGAGTAAAGAGAAGACAATGGAATAAGTGAAATTGAACCAGGAAGCAAAAAGCTGGACCTAAAGTTAGCATCAAACTTTTGCACAAACTTTTGGTTGAAAAGTTAGCCCCAACGTTAGCCCCCTAACTTGGAGGCTAACGTTGGAACTTGAACACCACTCCCTGGGTACCAAAAGTTTTTGCCAACGTTAGCCCCCTAACTTTGAGGCTAACGTTGGCACATGAAATTCACCCATGGGCACCAAAAGTTTGCACCAACGTTAGCCTCCTAACTTTGAGGCTAACGTTGGCATGAAGAAAACCTCCCTGGGCACCAAAAGTTTGCGCCAACGTTAGCCCCCTAACTTGGTGGCTAACGTTGGCACATGAAAATCACAAGGAGGAGCAAAAGTTTGCGCCAACGTTAGCCCCCTAACTTGGTGGCTAACGTTGGCACCAACGTTCATATCAGCAAAGTGGTGTTAGCTGATATGAAAAGTTGGAGCAAAAGTTAGACCCCTAACTTTTGCTCAAACTTTTGGTCCAACTTTTGCAAAACTCAAACCCGGTTCAATTGGTTCACTTTGGTTCTTCTCCAAACTTCAAGAGCAATCAACCAAGGCCTCTTTCAACCCAATTCCACCAAGAGCAAAGGCCCAACTCAAGGCTTGAAGATCATTGGAAGAAAGTGCATAAATAGGAGAGAATTCAAGTTCTTGGGGGAGATTTTCCTTTGAGAGCTTTCTTTTTGGAATTTTCATAATAGTTTTCGGAGAGCTTTGGATATTGAGTGATCTTTAATTTCTTTGTCTTGGGGAAGGAGAATTCCACTCTCTTCCTCTTCATTTTCTTGCTTTCAATTTTAATTACAATTGTCTTGGATTTTGGGTTGGAGAATTGAAGAAATTCTGTTTCAATCTCAACCTTGGATCTCACTGCTTTATTTACTGCTTGATTGAATTTCAATTTCTGTTAATTGCTCTTCATCCACTTTCTTTGCAATTTACAATTCCCTTGCAATTGTTCTTGTTGGATCTAGGAAGGCATTGAGATCTAGACTTGGTTTTCTAGTCTCTGGGTCCTGAGATCTGAATTCCTAATTTACATTTTGTTTCTTGCTTTTAATGTTCATTTACTTTACTGCTTCAAGATCCGATTCAACCCAAACCTTCTTTTACTCTTTTGTTTGATGCAAGTTACTTTCCTTTGTTTAATTTCTGCAAATCCAAGCCCCCAATTCCCTTTACAATTCCAGCCGTTTACATTCTTGCACTTTAAGATTCCGCAATTTACATTTCTTGCACTCTAAGTTTCTGCCATTTAATTTCTTGTTCTTTAAGATTCAGCAATTTAATTTCCTGCTCTCTTTAATTCCATGCAATTTAATTTCTACAAATCTCAAAACACTCAACTAAATCTTGATTCGCTTGACTAAATTAACCACTAAGCTAAAATTGCTCAATCCTTCAATCCTTGTGGGATCGACCTCACTCCCGTGAGTTTTTATTACTTGATACGACCCGGTACACTTGCCGGTCAGATTTGTGTGTTTTGGGAGAAATTTATTTTTCACCAAAATACTCATCAAGTTTTTGGCGCCGTTGCCGGGGATTGATTAGATTGACAATGTTTAAGCGAGGTGGTGATCTAGATCTAGCATTTTTATTTTCTGTTCCTTTAACTTTTGACTAACACGCTAACTGTTTGAATTTTTGCCTAAGCTAACTAATATTTCACTTCAGCCATGGATTGAAGTGTTATTGCTTTTCTGGTATTGTGTGATTCTTGTGTTTTGCTTGTATGTCAGATACAAGAAGAGAGATCCCTACCTTTCATGAAACTGATGAAAGAATCTTCCGAAGGCTAAGAAGAGAAGCAAGAGAAAAAAATGTTGCTGGAGAGGAAGAATCAGATGAAGAATATCATGAATTGGAGGAACACTCAACAAATCCAACAAATCCACCAGTGAGAATGGCCAACAACAATGGTCAACCCCAGAGGAGAGTCTTGGCTTCATATACATTTGCTAATCCAAGGCATTGTGGGAGTAGCATCCTTACCCCAAATGTCGATGCAAATAACTTTGAATTGAAGCCACAACCCATCACATTGGTCCAAAACAACTGCTCGTTTGGGGGAGGACCATTGGAGGATCCAAACCAACATCTATCTACCTTCTTAAGGATTTGTGACACTGTCAAGTCCAATGGTGTGAATCCTGAAACTTACAAGCTTCTGCTATTCCCGTTCTCATTAAGGGACAAGGCCGCACAATGGCTTGAAACTTTTCCCCAAGGAAGCATCACTAGTTGGGATAACTTGATAACTAAATTTCTAGCCAAATTCTATCCACCCCAAAGAGTCATCAGGCTGAAAACTGAGGTGCAAACATTCACACAATTGGATGCTGAAAATCTGTATGAAGCATAGGAGAGATACAAGGCTCTGCTGAGAAAATGTCCACCAGAAATGTTCACTGAGTGGGACAAGCTACAGAACTTCTATGAAGGACTCACTCTAAAGGCTCAAGAATCACTTGACCACTCAGCTGGAGGATCATTGCAACTGATGAAAACAGCAGAAGAAGCTCAAAATCTTATTGACATGGTGGCTAACAACCAATATTTCTTTGGCCATCAGAGACAACGCCAACCATCACTAAGGAAAGGAGTGTTAGAAATGGAAGGGGTTGACATCCTCCTAGCTCAAAACAAGATAATGCAGGAGCAGATTCAACAACAATTTGAGCAGATGGCTAAAAAGATTGATAGCTTGCAAGTTGCAACAGTGAATATAAGCCAACCATCAACCAAATGGGGGCAAAATCAAGAAAACCAAGAAGATCAGCAGCAGGAGCAACCTCAATATGTGCATAACCAAAGCTCCGGCCAAAATGAAGTCTATGGTGACACCCACAATCCATCCTGGAAGAACCATCCAAATCTCAGATGGGGAGATAACCACACCCACAGCCAGCAACCGTGGCAGAAAAACTCAAACCAAAACAACTCAAGAAACACAACTTACTCAAACCACGACCAGCAAAACACTAATAATAATCAATACAAGAAACCACAAAATACATATCAACCACCCCACCACAATCCACAAACTCATCAAAATAACTTCCAACAACCACATTCCACCCCCATCATACCACCAATAGACCATCATGAAAGTAGAATTTCAAGTCTGGAGGCAGCCATACAAGCAATTATTCAGTCCACTCAAAGCTTGGTCAAAATGCAAGAGAGAAATGAAGCTACCATGAAGAGCCTTGAACGACAAGTGGGACAATTGGCCAAACAAGCTGAACAGCCAACCAATGTTCTCCCAAGTGATACAATCTCCAATCCAAAGGACAAAGGAAAAGCTACAAAGTGGGAGGAGTGCAAAGCAATCATAGTGGGAAGTGAAAAGACTAGGGAGAAGGAAGCCATCAATCAAGAAAAACACAACAGAGAAGTTCCACAAGAAGAGACAGAAGAGAGAAGTGAAGAGGATAGAAAGACCAAGAATGCAAAAAGCTCAAAGAGAGATAAGGACATCCCTGAAACACAACTACAAGAAAAGAAGGAAGGGATGAAGCCATATATCCCCAAACTTCCATATCCTCAAAGATTCAAAAAAGAAAACGAGGATAAGCAATACTCAAAGTTCCTGAACATATTCAAGACACTCAGCATCAATATTCCTTTCTTAGAAGCACTTGAACAGATGCCATTATATGCTAAATTTATGAAAGAAGTGCTAACAAAGAAAAGACCCTTGAAGGAAGGACAGATTATTGAAATGACAATGGAGTGTAGTGCTATTCTCCAAAGAGGTCTACCAGAGAAGAAGGATGATCCTGGAAGGTTTTATATACCTTGTACCATAGGAAACATAACTATTGAGAAATCATTCTGTGACCTTGGTGCAAGTATAAACTTGATGCCTCTATCTCTTATGAGGAAGCTTAAAATTTTTGAGCTGAAACCCACTCGAATAACTCTTCAAATGGCTGACAAGTCCATTCAACAAGCACTTGGAGTTGTAGAGAATGTGCTGGTAAAAGTGGAAAAATTTCTTCTCCCAGTTGATTTTGTCATCCTGGATATGGAGGAAGACCCTAACACTCCCATCATCTTGGGGAGGCCTTTTCTTGCTACGGGCAGAGCATTGATAGATGTTGAAAAAGGGGAATTGTTGCTGAGAGTGCATGATGAGCACCTAACATTCCATGTTTTTAAAACCCCACATGAGCCCACTCAAGAAGAAGAGTGTGCGGAGGATAAGGCCAGAGATCAAAGTTTGAAGGAGGTAGTCAATGAGTTAACTCCAAGACTTCTACATCCATGCTTGAAAGAAGTGGAGATGGTGCAACAGACCAAAGAAATCAAGGAGGAACTAGATCCAAAACCCCCAGATGAGAACCTCAACATTCCAGATAAAGAACCACCAAGGCATGAATCATCTCCTAAGAAAGAAGAGAAGAAGAAGAGGCCAAAAGGGTGGAAAAACAAGAAAATCCCCACTGAAGGCTTTTCACCAGGGGATAAAGTAGTGTTAAACACACAACCAATGAAGATGTCTCCACAATTATTTGAATATTACACTGTGAACCGGGTCCTTTCACTTGAACACTTAGAGATCATCAAAGAGGAGACTGGAAGGAAGTTCACAGTAAGAGGAGAAAAGCTGAGGCACTATGATTTTCAACCTCCATGATCAAAGAACAAGATGTCAAGCTAGTGACATTAAAAGAGCGCTTGTTGGGAGGCAACCTAACCGGAGGTAACCACCTTTTCATATCTATTTCAATAAAAAGGTTAATTAGTTTTATCTATATTGCCAGAAGCTAAGTTTGGTGTTGCACACCAAAACAATCTAAGGGAGAATGAAGGATTCTAAGTTTGGTGTTCCACCAAAATCCTATCATAAAACACATTCTCACTTTCTGCCATAATGCTAGCTTCGAGCATCTAGACAAACTAGTTAATTATTCTGCTATTTTCTAGTTTTTAGTTCTATTACTTTTGAAAAAGAAAAAGATTATCACACATGGTTAATTTGATGAATGAGAACCTATGGCAAGGTACTAAGTTTGGTGTTCCCACACCAAAGTAAGTTCAAAAAGCCCACAAATAAATCATGAAGACTAACCATTGTTCTAAGTGCTTGGGGAACAAGCAACTTTCAATATCATTGCAGAATATCATACGAGCCTTTGGAGGGATTGAGCATCATCAACCAAAGAAGCAAAAGATGAACATAAAGGACAGCAATGATGATGATGAGAAGAAGGAAAGCAAATGAACTCCAACAGGTTGTATTGTTAAGTGATTGTTTTACATCAAATATTGCTGTGATTGAAAGTTGGATTGTATCCTGATCTGCCCTGCCTGTCTGCATAGCATAGTTTTTTTAATTAATTACCTCTGCCTGCCTGCATAGCATAGTTTTTCTTTATAATTCAATAAGCAAGGTGTCTGATCATTCACAACATTCTTATCTTCAAAACTTATTTGCACTCAATTTTCAAGAAATGCATCACATGAAAGTTCTTTGAAAAGAAGGATTGAGGAATCAAACAATTTTGAGGCAAGCAAAAGATTAGGAGAAGTGGTGGTTCTAGTTGTATGATTATGTATTGAGGTTGCATGCTTGTGAAAACTTGCATGGGAGCTCATAGGCAGGACATGAAGTTCAAAGAAGTATTGTGGAGATTCTCAAAAATTTATTGATCCAAGAAGCAGCAAACAAAACAAAAGAAAGAAAAGAAAATACAAAGACAAAAAGAACATGGCCCAAGGCTCTGAGCATCAATTACTAGGCAGAAAAGAAAGAAGAAACAATGACTCAAAGAGTTGTTAGCCTAGTAAAATGCTTGTGGTTGAGTTGTGTCAAAGAAAGAGGCTTGAGCAAGTAAATCCTTAGGGGTGCTTTAACACCCAATACCTTAAAACCAACTGGTTTAGGAGTATTGATTGAAAGCTTAATTAAAGAGCCGCTTTGAGACATGATACTTAGAGTCGAGGCCAAAGCACAGAAACTATAAGCTGCTTCAAGGTGATTACATATAAAGAGATCTCCATGATACCATTTGGATGAAAATCCTAAGACCTAAGACTCCCAATATGTGAAGATTAGTAAGCACTGAAGCCCTTGCAAGAGCACATGAATTACAAGTTATTCTTCAATCCATCTTAATTGAAAGAACCTTGGAGCATAAATTTATTTCTTGCTTGAGGACAAGCAAGCTTTAAGTTTGGTGTTGTGATGACAAGTCATCTTAGCCTATTTTAACTAGTCTTTTTCTTTTGTTTTCATTAGAATTATGCACTTTCTTGAGCTACAAGCAAGCCAATTAGCTAGATTTTCATGTTTCCTTTGATTTAATCAACCATGTATGAATTCATGCTATTTCATGAGGTTTTATACTATAATTGTCACATATTATGAAAGAATGAATATCTCATGATTTTAAGCATAGATTTGGTGTGTTTGGTTGATTAATTATAGGTGAAGAAAGCTTGGAGAAAGGTTGAAGCAAGAAGGAATAGCTAGGAGTAAAGAGAAGACAATGGAATAAGTGAAATTGAACCAGGAAGCAAAAAGCTGGACCTAAAGTTAGCATCAAACTTTTGCACAAACTTTTGGTTGAAAAGTTAGCCCCAACGTTAGCTCCCTAACTTGGAGGCTAATGTTGGAACTTGAACATCACTCCCTGGGTACCAAAAGTTTGCGCCAACGTTAGCCCCCTAACTTTGAGGCTAACGTTGGCACATGAAATTCACCCCTGGGCACCAAAAGTTTGCACCAACGTTAGCCTCCTAACTTTGAGGCTAACGTTGGCATGAAGAAAACCTCCCTGGGCACCAAAAGTTTGCGCCAACGTTAGCCCCCTAACTTGGTGGCTAACGTTGGCACATGAAAATCACAAGGAGGAGCAAAAGTTTGCGCCAACGTTAGCCCTCTAACTTGGTGGCTAACGTTGGCGCCACAAGTACACAAGGTAAGGCCAACGTTAGGGCCAAAGTTAGACCCCTAACGTTGGCACCAACGTTCATATCAGCAAAGTGGTGTTAGCTGATATGAAAAGTTGGAGCAAAAGTTAGACCCCTAACTTTTGCTCAAACTTTTGGTCCAACTTTTGCAAAACTCAAACCCGGTTCAATTGGTTCACTTTGGTTCTTCTCCAAACTTCAAGAGCAATCAACCAAGGCCTCTTTCAACCCAATTCCACCAAGAGCAAAGGCCCAACTCAAGGCTTGAAGATCATTGGAAGAAAGTGCATAAATAGGAGAGAATTCAAGTTCTTGGGGGAGATTTTCCTTTGAGAGCTTTCTTTTTGGAATTTTCATAATAGTTTTCGGAGAGCTTTGGATATTGAGTGATCTTTAATTTCTTTGTCTTGGGGAAGGAGAATTCCACTCTCTTCCTCTTCATTTTCTTGCTTTCAATTTTAATTACAATTGTCTTGGATTTTGGGTTGGAGAATTGAAGAAATTCTGTTTCAATCTCAACCTTGGATCTCACTGCTTTATTTACTGCTTGATTGAATTTCAATTTCTGTTAATTGCTCTTCATCCACTTTCTTTGCAATTTACAATTCCCTTGCAATTGTTCTTGTTGGATCTAGGAAGGCATTGAGATCTAGACTTGGTTTTCTAGTCTCTGGGTCCTGAGATCTGAATTCCTAATTTACATTTTGTTTCTTGCTTTTAATGTTCATTTACTTTACTGCTTCAAGATCCGATTCAACCCAAACCTTCTTTTACTCTTTTTTTTGATGCAAGTTACTTTCCTTTGTTTAATTTCTGCAAATCCAAGCCCCCAATTCCCTTTACAATTCCAGCCGTTTACATTCTTGCACTTTAAGATTCCGCAATTTACATTTGTTGCACTCTAAGTTTCTGCCATTTAATTTCTTGTTCTTTAAGATTCAGCAATTTAATTTCCTGCTCTCTTTAATTCCATGCAATTTAATTTCTGCAAATCACAAAACACTCAACTAAATCTTGATTCGCTTGACTAAATTAACCACTAAGCTAAAATTGCTCAATCCTTCAATCCTTGTGGGATCGACCTCACTCCCGTGAGTTTTTATTACTTGATACGACCCGGTACACTTGCCGGTCAGATTTGTGTGTTTTGGGAGAAATTTATTTTTCACCAAAATACTCATCACCTGACGCGTGCGCGTGATTTAGAGATTTGTTCAGCAACGCGTGCGCGTACTTGACGCGTACGCGTGACACACGAAGAAGACCATTGATGCCTATGCGTGACTGACGCGTACGCATGACATGCGCCATGTGCAGAAAACGCAAAAAATGCTGATTATTTAATTAATTCTGATTTAAAATTTATTGTTATTTTAAAATAGGAAAAGATATTATTTTAGTTTTAGAAAATAAATTTTAAATTAATTAGGATTAGATATAAAAGAGAAAAGAAACTTCTCTTCTGGGGATTCCAACATTAGTTCACTTTTCATTCCACCTCAGCCCAATTTACAGTTTTTCAGAATCCTTATTTTCTCTCTCTACCATGAGCAACTAAACCTCCACTGTTAAGGTTAGGAGCTCTGTCTATTGTATGGATTGATACTATTATTTTTGTATTTTAATTCATGTACTGATTTATATTTCAAGAATTGTTTTCGTTCTTTATCTTATGAATTTGGGTGGAACGGAAGTATGACCCTTGTTCTAATTGTGTTCTTGTATAACTTGGAAAAGCTCTTTACTTGAACAATAGCTTGAAAACATATTCTCTTAAATTTCTAATTATCTGGACTTAACGGGATACGTGACATATAATCCTCTTATATTTGGGTAATTAGGATTTTCGTGGCATATAAACTAGAATTGAACTTCACCCTCTAATTAGAATTAATTGACCAAGGAATTGGCAGTTGATGAATTTTAGAGGAGATTAGAAAGGTCTAAGGAATTAGGGTCTAGTCACACATAGTTTTCCATGAATTAAATCTTGCATGATTAAAATAGTTAGTAAGAAAAGTCAATCCGGAAGATAGATATCTCTGAAGCCTTAACTGTTTCTCTATACATATTTCACAACCTGTTTACTGCTTGCTTTATTAAATTTTTGAATTATTGTTTAATGCTTTTGAATACCAAAACACTCTTTTCTGTTTGCCTAACTAAGTAAATTAATCAACCATTGTTGCTTAGTCCATCAATCCTTGTGGGATCGACCCTCATTCACTTGAGGTACTACTTGGTACGACCCGGTGCACTTGTCAGTTAGTTTGTGGTTGTAAAATCCGCACCATCTTCTTCTCCCAGAAATACAAATTTTAGGGAGGAAGGTAATGGCTTAAGCTCAAGCTTTGGAGGCTTCTTCTTTTCCTCAGAGGTTTCCAAAGGTTCCTTTGAATCAGGCTGGATATCATCTAGGATATCATTCAACCCTTCCTTGAAGCTTTCGGCCATGTTGACCTCTTCCACTAAGGAATCAATGAGGTCAATGATCATGCATTTTTCAAGGATGTCTAGATGCTGCATAGCTTTGACAGCATTCAGTATGAACTTTTCCTCATTGACTCTTAGGGTTACTTCCCCTTTTTCAACATTAATGAGGGTCCGTTCTATAACTAGGAAGGGTCTTCCTAGGATAAGGGATGCACTTTTGTGCCCTTTGATAGTGAGAATTTATACCGGTTTGGAATTTAACAAAATAATTTCGTTGTGAGCATAGCCCAAACCGATAATCAATTCTCACATCAAATTTTAAATATTTTGGTTGTCACAAGTAATGAAAATTAACCAAAGTATTCAAACCTCGGGTCGTCTCACAAGGAATTGCAATGAAATGATCAATTATTGGCTATGAAGGAACATGGGGTTTGATTGATAAAAGGGTAAAAAAATAAATGGCAAAGGGAATAAAGCAACAAACGAATAAAAAAAGAGGCATTCGTGGCAATGGTTGAGAATTAAGGCTTTTTATCCTAGTCACTGATAACAATAATTAACAAGAATTTATCCTATTTAGTCAACTCCAACAATGGAAGAAAGTACAATGTTATCTTCACAGGAGAGAAAGTCAAATAAGACTAGTTAATCTCAATCCAAAAATCCTAATCAACTTACTAATTGAATTAGCAAGAGAGTAGAGTCAATGGAAATAATATTAACTAACAACTCTAGATCACCAATCTAAATTGGGTATTAATGACTCAAGATTGCCCAATTTCTCTTTTCAAGCCAAGAATGCTGATGAGTCCATATTTGTTGGTGTATTTTGACTCAAATTGGATGGATTCTAGCACATGAACTCACACTTAAGCACTAAAATAGCATACATTTGTGTTTTGTCCCCAATTTGAGCCTAAATATGAAAACATGCAATTTTGTGCTTGAAATGAGCAATTTAATTCCACTTTTATTCTATTTGATGCCATGACATGTTTGCTAAGTGTTTTCAGGCCTTAGAGGCAAGAATGAATAGCCAAAAGTGGAAGAAAGCATGTACAAGGGAGAAAATATGAAGAAAATAAGAAAAAGCACACACACCGAAGTGTGCGTGCGCACGAGTAAGCGTCTGTGCGCACGGGAAGACTTTCCATGTGTGCGTGCATACAAGTACCTGTGCGTACGCACAGCAGCCAAAGCAGCAAAGTGTGGGGATGCACACAAGTCCCTACATGTGATTTTGTTAATGAAACGCATGTGCATTTTCTGAGGGCTTTTGGCCCATTTTGGAAGGCTTAGATGTTGATTTTGGAGTGCTATATAAGGGGGATTCAACACATATGAAGAAAAAAGCTTTTATTAGGTTAGATTAGGTAGAAAATGCATTAGGAGTAGGAGTAAGAGTAGAGTAGAAAATGCTCTCTTAGGGTTTAATTTCCATTTTCATTGTAGCATTTTATAGCAAGCTTTTCCTCGGATTTTTGCTTCTTTTATTGTAAGTACTCTTGATCTTCTCTTTAATTACATTGCTTTTGCCTTTATTTTCTTATGGTTCAAGTTACTTTGTTTATATATGCATTTTGGTATCTTGGAATTTTGATAGATGAATTTAATGTTTCATGCTTTCTTTATATTTGTTTGGATGTTTATTGTTGGTATTGTTGATAGTTGGTTATAGCTTTCCATTTTACTTTGCAATTTTTCATGTTTTACTTTTATGCACACAAGGTGTTTGTGAAAATGCCAACCTTAGGATTTGAGTAGATTTTCCCACCTTGGCTTGTGGTTTGAGTTCCTAGGATACTAGAGTCATAATGTCTGATATTTAGTGGTAATTCTTGGGTAGTTAGTTGACTCTTGTTTTCATTGACGCTAGCTTTTTATCAACTAGTTTGGTAAGTTAGCTAGGACTTATGGATTAAGGTCAATTATGCTTACTTGACTTACTCCTCGATGGTTGGGGTTGACTAGGCGAGACTGACTCATGATAATTACCATAGTTGTGGTTATGACGATGATAGGATTCCTTGGATACTCATTCCCAAGTCAAGGCCCTTTTATTGCATTTATAGCATTTTCATTAGTTTTTCATTTTATTCCTTGTTGCTTGCATTGCTTTCAATTTTGATCATTTCCTAGTTCTTTTGTTGCTTAGTTCTTTTAATCTTTAGTTCTTTGATTACAAAACCCCTTTTGTCCCCCTAACAACCGAAAGAGCAACACTTCAATTGCGTCCTAGGGAGAATGACCTGAGGTTGAAAGACTCTCGGTTTATATGTTTTGAATTGAAAATACTAAACTTTGATGTTGAGAGTTGGTCATTGATTTAGCTATACTTGCAACGAACATATTCTATTTTGAGAAATTCTAGATCGACAGTAGCTCTCTCATCAAGTTTTTGGCGCCGTTGTCGGGGATGCAATTGAGTGCTATCTTTTGGTTGTTGTAAATATGTTGATAGTGTAAATAGTTTACTTTTTGGTTATTTGGTTGCTTTTGTTAATATTTAGGTTTTTTGTTTTTCTTGTTTATTGATGTCCTTTGTTTTTATTTGCTACTTTCTCTATGAGCTATCACCCTTATTTGCTACTTTCTCAAGTTGGGATTGCTTCATGGAGTGGGAGAATCAATTAAGGGAGGAACCTATTGTGTATGAGCAACACTCATGGCAAATACCTCCCTCATACTACAACGGGCCACACTCTCCCCTATATGAATATCAAACCCAAAGATATGAGAGATACCCCATACACAACCCTCAACCACAAACCTTCAAGTACCTTATCATACACCTCCATGGAATCAAAATGTCTACACATCTTGCTACTAACATTATGAACCATCACCACCACACCCTTATACACCACCTCAATACCCTCATCCACATGACACACCTTCTAACTATACAACTTTTCTCCCAACCTTTGAACCTTCTTTTCCACCTTAATATGAAGTTTTCCAACCCTTGTCCCAAGAACAACAAGACCTTCAAGCATTCTTCCAAGAGCAAGAAGGGTTTCAAAATAAGCAAGGAGAGTTCATGGCCACCATAGCCGAAGCGGTGAACCGCTTAGCCTCACTACGCTCAAGCAATCAAGACACCCCCTTGAAGAAGGTGGAGGATCAAGTAAGGAGTGTAGAGAGGAGGAGAACATGGAGCCTCAAGGAAAGGAAGAGGAACTAAGGCTAGAGTCACAAGAGGAGGAAGGTAGAACTTGTGAACCGGAAAAGGTAAATGGAGAATTGAGGGAGTTTGATCAAGAAGTGGATTGCATCATCAATAATTTTTTGTCCACCTTGGTCAACCCCCTCAATGATCTCGAGGAGCCTTCCACTCTTGAGTTTGAGAGGGATATGGAAGAGCTTGAAAAGGATGGTGAGGAAGAGGTGATCATCCAAGAAGTGGAGGCATGCATGCAAGAATTTACAAGAGTGACTCCAATCCAAAGGCAATTTGAATGGGTGACAATTTCCTCCATGAGCTTCATAGGCCCGTACCAATATGCTCTATTGGAAATAGACCACCAACTTAAGGCCCTTCTTGGAGCATTGAATGATGAAGAAATGGGTGTTGGTAGCCAAAGGAGTTCAAGGTATAAGTGGTGCAAGATTCAATTGGGAGGAGTACAAGGTTCAATTGGGTGCTTTAAAGGTGCTTGGGGAGGTTGTTCATCCAAGGACACAAGTGAAAGCCAACAAGAGGATGATAGAGAAACCAAAGTGTGGGATCCGGGCATACAATTCTACAACCAACAATTTTGGATCCCAAATTCTTGGTTGAGGTTGCTTGAAAGCTTGATGTACTTTGTGTGGGATCTCGGAGGATTTTTGAAGAGCAAGCATGGTTGGCAACTCAAGGATGAGTGGAAGCATAAGCCACCATGACATAAGCTACACTCAAAAGTCCAACTTGAGGACTCAAAACCAAAGTGCTAGGTGGGAGACACCCCACCATAGTAATATCCTTCTAACTTTCTCTCTTTTAGCTTTTGTTTCATGAATAAATTGGTTATGTTGCTTGGTTGGTGATGAGCGGATAATTTATACGCTTTTTGGCATTGTTTTTAGTATGTTTTTAGTAGGATCTAGTTACTTTTAGGGATGTTTTTATTAGCTTTTATGTTAAATTTACATTTCTAGACTTTACTATGAGTTTGTGTGTTTTTCTGTAATTTCAGGTATTTTCTGGCTGAAATTGAGGAACTTGAGCAAAAATCAAATTCAGAGGTTGAAGAAGGACTGCTGATGCTGTTGGATTCTGACCTCCCTACACTCAAAGTGAATTTTCTGGAGCTACAGAACTCTAGATGGTGTGCTCTCAACGGCGTTGGAAAGTAGACATTCAGGGCTTTCCAGCAAAATATAATAGTCCATACTTTGCCTAATTTTAGATGACGCAAAAGGGCGTTGAACGCCAGTTCTACGCTGCAGTCTGTAGTTAAATGCCAGAAACACGTCACAAACCAGAGTTGAACGCCAAAAACACGTTACAACTTGGCGTTCAACTCCAAAAGAAGCCTCTGCACGTGTGAACTTCAAGCTCAGCCCAAGCACACACCAAGTGGGCCCCGGAAGTGGATTTATGCATCAACTACTTACTTCTGTAAACCCTAGTAACTAGTTTAGTATAAATAGGACTTTTTACTATTGTATTTAGATCTTGGGATCATCTTGGGACGTCTAGTTCTTAGATCATGGGGGCTGGCCATTCGGCCATGCCTGAACCCTTCACTTATGTATTTTTCAACGGTAGAGTTTCTACACTCCATAGATTAAGGTGTGGAGCTCTGCTGTTCCTCATGATTTAATTCAAAGTACTACTGTTTTATATTCAATTCAACTTATTCCGCTTCTAAGATATCCATTCGCACCCAAGAACATGATGAATGTGATGATTATGTGACGCTCATTATCATTCTCACTTATGAACGCGTGCCTGACAAACACTTCCGTTCTACATGCAAACAAGCTAGAATGAGTATCTCTTAGATATCTAATACAGAGGACCGAATCCGAGATATTAGAATCTTCATGGTATAAGTTAGAACCCATGGATGGCCATTCCGGAGATCCGGAAAGTCTAAACCTTGTCTGTGGTATTCCGAGTAGGATCTAGGAAGGGATGGCTGTGACGAACTTCAAACTCGCGAGTGCTGGGCGTAGTGACAGACGCAAAAGGAGGGTGAATCCTATTCCTGTATGATCGAGAACCTCCAGATGATTAGCCGTGCCGTGACAGAGCATTTGGACCTTTTTTACAGAGAGGATGGGATGTAGCCATTGACAACGGTGATGCCCTATATAAAGCTTGCCATGGAAAGGAGTAGGAAGGATTGGATGAAGACAGCAAAAAAGCAGAGGCTCAGAGGAACGAAAGCATCTCTATACACTTATATGAAATTCTCACCAATGAATTACATAAGTATTTTTATCTTTATTTTCTTCTTATTTATTATTATTATTCGAAAACTCCATAACCATTTGATATCCGCCTGACTGAGATTTACAAGGTGACCATAGCTTGCTTCAAGCCGACAATCTCCGTGGGATCGACCCTTACTCACGTAAGGTTTTATTACTTGGACGACCCAGTGCACTTGCTGGTTAGTTGTATCGAAGTTATGACAAATTATGAATTAAGATTAGAGCACCAAGTTTTTGGAGCCATTACCAGGGATCACAATTTCATGCACCAAGTTTTTGGCGCCGTTGCCGGGGATTGTTCGAGTTTGGACAACTGACGGTTCATCTTGTTGCTCAGATTAGGTAATTTTCTTCTTATTTTATTTTCAAAAAGTTTTCAAAAAAAAATTTTCAAAAAAATATTTTCTTGTTTTTCGTTTTTCCCAATTAATATTCGAAAAAAAAATATTTTTAAAAATATATTTTTCTTCAGAATTTTTTAAGAAAGAATTCTAGAGTTTCATGAAGCATATTGAAGCCTGGCTGGCTATAAAACCACATCTAATTCATTTGGAATGGGGCTTCCACTTATCAGTATATGAAGTTGAATGAAGTATCCGCTGTTATATGCCTGATTTGTATCTTCTAAAGCTTGACTGGCTAGTAAGCCAAGTCTAACCCTTGGATTGGAGCTTTAGGCTAACATTGAAAGATTCCTGAAATTCTTATTAAAAATTTTTGAATTTCTTATTTCCTTTTTCCTATATGTTTTTCGAAAAAAATATACAAAAATCCAAAAAAAATTAATAAAATCATAAAAAATAAAAAATTTATATATTTTGTGTTTCTTGTTTGCGTCTTAAGTCAATTTTTAAGTTGGGTGTCAATTGCATTTTTTCTAAAAATTTATGCATTTTTCGAAAATTCATGCATTCATAGTGTTCTTCATGATCTTCAAGTTGTTCTTGGCCAGTCTTCTTGTTTGATCTTCATATTTTCTTGTTTTGTGTCTTTTCTTGTTTTTCATATGCATTCTTGCATTCATAGTGTCTATACATGAAAAATTTCTAAGTTTGGTGTCTTGCATGTTTTCTTTTCTTGAAAATTTTTCAAAAAAATAAGTTCTTGATGTTCATCTTGACATTCAAAGTGTTCTTGGTGTTCATCTTGACATTCATGGTGTTCTTGCATGCATCACATGTTTAGATCCAAAATTTTCATGCATTGCATCATTTTCATGTTTTTCTCTTTCATCATTAAAAATTCAAAATTCAAAAAATATCTTTCCCTTTTTCACTCATAAATTTCGAAAATTTGGATTGACTTTTTCAAAAATTTTTAAAATCTAGTTGTTTTTATGAGTCAAATCAAATTTTCAATTTAAAAATCTTATCTTTTTCAAAATCTTTTTCAAAAATCAAATCTTTTTCATTTCTCTTATTTATTTTCAAAAATTAAAAAAAAAATTTTTTCAAAAATCTTTTTCTTAATTTTATCTCATAATTTTCGAAAATATCATCAACAATTAATGTTTTGATTCAAAAATTTCAAGTTTGTTACTTACTTGTTAAGAAAGATTCAAACTTTAAGTTCTAGAATCATATCTTGTGATTTCTTGTGAATCAAGTCATTAATTGTGATTTTAAAAATCAAATCTTTTTCAAAACTAATTTCAATCATATCTTTTCAAAAATATCTTTTTATCTTATCTTTTTCAAAATCATATCTTTTTAACCATACCTTTTCATATCATATTTTTCAAATATCTTTTCTAACTTCTTATCTTCTTATCTTTTAAAAATTGATTTTCAAAATTTGTTTCAACTAACTAATTAACTTTTTGTTTGTTTCTTATCTTTTTCAAAACCACCTAACTACTCTTTCCTCTCTAATTTTCGAAAATACCTCCCTCTTTTTCAAAAAAAATTCTTTTTAATTAATTAATTGTTTCAATTTTTAATTTTAATTTTAATTTTATCTTAATTTTCGAAAATCATTAACTCTTTTTCAAAATTTATTTTTCGAAATTCCCTCTCTCCCATCTCCTTCTATTTATTTATTACTTACTAACACTTCTCTTCATCTCATATCTCTGCTCTCCTCACCCTTGTGTTTGGATTCTCCTCCCTTCTCTTTCCTTACATTACATTCTTTTCTTCTTCTACTCACATAAAGGAATCTCTATACTGTGACATAGAGGATTCCATATTTTCTTTGTTATTCCCTTCTTTGTCATATGAGCAGGAGCAAGGACAAGAACATTCTTGTTGAAGCAGATCCTGAACCTGAAAGGACTCTGAAAAGGAAACTAAGAGAAGTTAAAATACAACAATCCAAAGACAACCTTACAGGAATTTTCGAACAAGAAAAGGAGATGGTAGCCGAAAATAATAATAATACAAGGAGAATGCTTGGTGACTTTACTGTACCTAATTCCAATTTACATGGAAGAAGCATCTCCATCCCTACCATTGGAGCAAACAATTTTGAGCTTAAACCTCAATTAGTTTCTCTGATGCAACAAAACTGCAAGTTTTATGGACTTCCATCTGAAGATCACTTTCAGTTCTTAACTGAATTCTTGCAAATCTGTGATACTGTTAAGACTAATGGAGTAGATCCTGAAGTCTACAGGCTCATGCTTTTCCCTTTTGCTGCGAGAGACAAAGCTAGAATATGGTTGGATTCTCAACCTAAAGATAGCCTGAACTCTTGGGATAAGCTGGTCAAGGCTTTTTTAGCCAAGTTCTTTCCTCCTCAAAAGCTGAGTAAGCTTAGAGTGGATGTTCAAACCTTCAGACAAAAAGAAGGTGAATCCCTCTATGAAGCTTGGGAGAGATACAAGGAACTGACCAAAAAGTGTCCTTCTGACATGCTTTCAGAATGGACCATCCTGGGTATATTCTATGATGGTCTGTCTGAATTAGCTAAGATGTCATTGGATACTTCTGCAGGTGGATCCATTCACCTAAAGAAAATGCCTGCAGAAGCTCAAGAACTCATTGACATGGTTGCTAATAACCAGTTCATGTACACTTCTGAGAGGAATCCTGTGAGTAATGGGACGCCTCAGAAGAAGGGAGTTCTTGAAATTAATACTCTGAATGCCATATTGGCTCAGAATAAAATATTGACTCAGCAAGTCAATATGATTTCTCAGAGTCTGAATGGAATGCAAGCTGCATCCAATAGTACTCAAGAGGCATCTTCTGAAGAAGAAGCTTATGATCTTGAGAACCCTGCAATAGCAGAGGTGAATTACATGGGTGAACCATATGGAAACACATATAACCCCTCATGGAGAAATCACCCAAATCTCTCATGGAAGGATCAACAAAAGCCTCAACAAGGCTTTAATAATGGTGGTAGAAACAGGTTTAACAATAGTAAACCTTTTCCATCATTAACTCAGCAATAGACAGAGAATTCTGAGCAGAATCCATCTAGCTTAGCAAATTTAGTCTCTGATCTATCTAAGGCCACTCTGAGTTTCATGAATGAAACAAGGTCCTCTATTAGAAATTTGGAGGCACAAGTGGGCCAGCGGAGTAAGAAGATCACTGAAACCCCTCCTAGTGCTCTCCCAAGAAATACAGAAGAAAATCCAAAAGGAGAGTGCAAGGCCATTGATATAACCATCATGGCCGAATCCAAGGAGGAAGGGGAGGACGTGAATCCCAGTGAGGAAGACCTCCTGGGACGTCCAGTGATCAATAAGGAGTTTCCCTTTGAGGAACCAAAGGACTCTAAGGCTCATCTAGAGACCATAGAGATTCCATTAAACCTCCTTACGCCCTTCATGAGCTCTGATGAGTATTCCTCTTCAGAAGAGAATGAGGATGTTACTAAAGAGCAAGTTGCCAAGTTCCTTGGTGCAATCATGAAGCTGAATGCCAATTTATTTGGTAATGAGACTTGGGGAGATGAACCTCCCCTATTCACCAATGAACTAAATGCATTGGATCAATTGAGATTGCCTCAGAAGAAACAGGATCCTGGTAAGTTCCTAATACCTTGTACCATAGGCACCATAACCTTTGAGAAGGCTCTATATGACCTTGGGTCAGGAATAAACCTCATGCCACTCTCTGTAATGGAGAAACTAGGAATCTTTGAGGTGCAAGCTGTCAGAATCTCATTAGAGATGGCAGACAACTCAAGAAAAGTGGCTTATGGTCAGGTAGAGGACGTGTTAGTAAAGGGTGAAGGCCTTTACATCCCTGCTGATTTCATAATCCTAGACACTGGAAAGGATGAGGATGAATCCATCATCCTTGGAAGACCCTTCCTAGCCACAGCAAGAGCTGTGATAGATGTTAACAGAGGTGAATTAGTCCTTCAATTGAATGGGGACTCCCTTGTGTTTAAAGCACAAGGTTATCATCCTGAAAACATGGAAAAGAGGCACGATAAGCTTCTCTCACTACAGAGTCAACCAGAGCCCCCACAGTCAAACTCTAAGTTTGGTGTTGAACTCCCATATCCAAACTCTAAGTTTGGTGTTGGAAAGTCTATAAAATTGACCTGATCACCTGTGTGGCTCCATGAGAGCCCAATGTCAAGCTATTGACATTAAAGAAGCGCTTGTTGGGAGGCAACCCAATTTTTATTTATCTAATTTTATTTTTATTTTTATTGTTCTTTCATGTTTTATTAGGTTCATGATCATGTGGAGTCACAAAATAAATAGAAAAATCAAAAACAGAATCAAAAATAGCAGAAGAAAAATCACACCCTGGAGGAAGGACTTACTGGCGTTTAAACGCCAGTAAGGAGCATCTGGCTGGCGTTCAACGCCAGAACAGAGCATGGATCTGGCGTTGAATGCCCAAAATAAGCAGCATCCTAGCGTTCAGACGCCAGGAATGCACATTGAGGAAAGCTGGCGCTGAATGCCAGAAATAAGCATAGAACTGGCGTTCAACGCCAGAAACATGCTGCACATGGGTGTTGAACGCCTAGAACAAGCATCACTTCGGCGTTTAAACGCCAGAAATGCATGCAAGGGCATTTTGCATGCCTAATTGGTGCAGGGATGTAAATCCTTGACACCTTAGGATCTGTGGACCCCACAAGATCACAACAGGATCTGTGGACCCCACAGGATCCCCACATACCTCCACTCACCTTCCCTCCTCATAATCCTATATCACCTCAATCTCTCTTCCCCATCACCTCTTCACCACTCACATCCATACACCCCACCTACCTTCAAAATTCAAAATCTCTTTCCCACCCAATCCCACCCATATAGCCGAATACACACATCCCTCCATCTCCTCCATATATTCTTCTTCTTCTATTCTTTATTCTTTTTCTCGAGGGTGAGCAACATTCTAAGTTTGGTGTGGTAAAAGCATAGCTTTTTTTGTTTTTCCATAACCATTGATGGCACCTAAGGCCAGAGAAACCTCTAGAAAGAGGAAAAGGAAGACAAAAGCTTCCACCTCTGAGTCATAGGAGATGGAGAGATTCATCTCAAGGGTCTATAGCTCAGTGGTAGAACATTTGACTGCAAATCAAGAGATCCCTGAGATATCTCAGGGGATACATTTTTCTCCACACAATTATTGGGAGCAACTAAGGGTGGAACATCAAGAGCACTCCATCATCCTTCATGAAATTAGAGAAGATCAAAGAGTAATGAGGGAGGAGCAACAAAGACAAGAAAGAGACATAGAAGAGCTTAAGGACATCATTGAAAAACGCCACCATCACTAAGGTGGACTCATTCCTTGTTCTCAAATTTTCTGTTTATCGTTTTTATGTTAAATGTTTATCTATATTTGTGTCTTATTACATGATCATTAGTATTTAAGTGTCTATGCCTTAAAGTAGTGAATATAAATCCATCACCTCTCTTAAATGAAAAATGTTTTTAATTCAAAAGAACAAGAAGTACATGAGTTTCGAATTTATCCTTGAACTAGTTTAATTATTTTGATGTGGTGACAATACTTTTTGTTTTCTGAATGAATGCTTGAACAGTGCATATGTCTTTTGAAGTTGTTGTTTATGAATGTTAAATATGTTGGCTCTTGAAGAATAAGGAAAAAGGAGACATGTTATTTGATAATATGAAAAATCATAAAAATGATTCTTGAAGCAAGAAAAAGCAGTGAATACGAAAGCTTGCAGAAAAAAATAGCGAAAAAAAAAAGAGAAACAAAAAGAAAAAGCAAGCAGAAAAAGCCAAAAGCTCTTTAAACCAAAAGGCAAGAGCAAAAAGCCAATAGCCCTTAAAACCAAAAGGCAAGGGTAAATAAAAAGGATCCAAGGCTTTGAGCATCAGTGGATAGGAGGGACTAAAGGAATAAAATCCTGGCCTAAGCGGCTAAACTAAGCTGTCCCTAACCATGTGCTTGTGGCGTGAAGGTGTCAAGTGAAAACTTGAGACTGAGCAGTTAAAGTCAAGGTCCAAAGCAAAAACAGAGTGTGCTTAAGAACCCTGGACACCTCTAATTGGGGACTTTAGCAAAGCTGAGTCACAATCTGAAAAGGTTTACCCAATTATGTGTCTGTGGCATTTATGTATCTGGTGGTAATACTGGAAAACAAAGTGCTTAGGGCCACGGCCAAGACTCATAAAGTATATGTGTTCAAGAATCAACATACTAAACTAGGAGAATCAATAACACTATCTGAACTCTGAGTTCCTATAGATGCCAATCATTCTGAACCTCAATGGATAAAGTGAGATGCCAAAACTATTCAAGAGGCAAAAAGCTACAAGTCCCGCTCATCTGATTGGAGCTATGTTTCATTGATATTTTGGAATATATAGTATATTCTCTTCTTTTTATCCTATTTGATTTTTAGTTGCTTGGGGACAAGCAACAATTTAAGTTTGGTGTTGTGATGAGCGGATAATTTATACGCTTTTTGGCATTATTTTTAGTATGTTTTTAGTAGGATCTAGTTACTTTTAGGGATGTTTTTATTAGTTTTTATGTTAAATTTACATTTCTGGACTTTACTATGAGTTTGTGTGTTTTTCTGTGATTTCAGGTATTTTCTAGCTGAAATTGAGGGACTTGAGCAAAAATCAGATTCAGAGGTTGAAGAAGGACTGCTGATGCTGTTGGATTCTGACCTCCCTGCACTCAAAGTGGATTTTCTGGAGCTACAGAACTCCAAATGGAGCGTTCTCAATGGCGTTGGAAAGTAGACATCCAGGACTTTCCAGAAATATATAATAGTCCATACTTTGCCCAATTTTAGATGAGGCAAAAGGGCGTTGAACGCCAGTTCTACGCTGCAGTCTGGAGTTAAACGCCAGAAACACGTCACAAACCAGAGTTGAACGCCAAAAACACGTTACAACTTGGCGTTCAACTCCAAAAGAAGCCTCTGCATGTGTGAACTTCAAGCTCAGCCCAAGCACATACCAAGTGGGCCCCAGAAGTGGATTTATGCATCAACTACTTACTTCTGTAAACCATAGTAACTAGTTTAGTATAAATAGGACTTTTTACTATTGTATTTAGATCTTGGGATCATCTTGGGACGTCTAGTTCATAGATCATGGGGGCTGGCCATTCGGCCATGCCTGAACCTTTCACTTATGTATTTTTCAACGGTAGAGTTTCTGCACTCCATAGATTAAGGTGTGGAGCTCTGCTGTTCCTCATGATTTAATTCAAAGTACTACTGTTTTATATTCAATTCAACTTATTCCGCTTCTAAGATATCCATTCGCACCCAAGAACTTGATGAATGTGATGATTATGTGACGCTCATCATCATTCTCACTTATGAACGCGTGCCTGACAAACACTTCCGTTCTACATGCAAACAAGCTAGAATGAGTATCTCTTAGATATCTAATACAGAGGACCGAGTCCGATATATTAGAATCTTCGTGGTATAAGTTAGAACCCATGGATGCCATTCTGGAGATCCGGAAAGTCTAAACCTTGTCTGTGATATTCCGAGTAGGATCTGGGAAGGGATGGCTGTGACGAACTTCAAACTCGCGAGTGCTGGGCGTAGTGACAGACGCAAAAGGAGGGTGAATCCTATTCCAGTATGATCGAGAACCTCCAGATGATTAGCCGTGCCGTGACAGAGCATTTGGACCTTTTTCACAGAGAGGATGGGATGTAGCCATTGACAACGGTGATGCCCTATATAAAGCTTGCCATGGAAAGGAGTAGGAAGGATTGGATGAAGACAGCAGAAAAGCAGAGGCTCAGAGGAACGAAAGCATCTCTATACACTTATATGAAATTCTCACCAATGAATTACATAAGTATTTCTATCTTTATTTTCTGCTTATTTATTATTATTATTCGAAAACTCCATAACCATTTGATATCCGCCTGACTGAGATTTACAAGGTGACCATAGCTTGCTTCAAGCCGACAATCTCCGTGGGATCGACCCTTACTCACGTAAGGTTTTATTACTTGGACGACTCAGTGTACTTGCTGGTTAGTTGTATCGAAGTTGTGACAAATTATGAATTAAGATTAGAGCACCAAGTTTTTGGAGCCATTACCATGGATCACAATTTCGTGCACCAGTTGGTTAGTTTTATTTTGATGGTTGTTAGTTAATTTTAGTGAAATAATGTGTTTATGGAGTTTTATGATGTTTTGGGGCCTGAAAACCTATTTTGGACATCAAGTTTGGTGCCTTAAAGCCAAAATTTTTGTTGCAGGAACAGAGTCCTGTGCGTCCGTACAGACCCGTGTGCGTGCACAGTTCCCCTATTTTTCCATCCCTGTGCATCCACACAGAAAGGTGCGAATACACACCTCTAAACACTCCCTCTGTTCTCGGAATGTGCACGGCTTGTGCGTGTGTACGCTACCTTCTTTTCACCCTCTGTGCGACCGTACACCTTGCGTGCGTGTGCACACTTCAACTTTCAAAAAAAAAAACTACTCCCTGTGCGCCCGCACTGATATGTGCGCTCGCACACTCTTTTAGCAACCCTATGGTCGCAGCACACGCACCCCTTGTACGTGTGAACACAACCCCCTTTTCCCTTTTGTGCGACCGCACGCGATCTCGTGTGTCCGCACGGGTCACGGTCTGGGCAATAATGAGAAAGGGTGCCCTGTTACGCCAGCCCCTTTCATACCCTTTCTTCCTTTCTTCTCTCCTTCTTTCTTCTTCTACCTCCCTAACCAAACCCAACCCTTCTTCATCATTGCATTGGTTATTGTTGGTTGTGCTATTTTATATTAATCTGGCGCTTTCACTTGCACAACTTCAATATCCGATAATTTTTACATTCAATTCACTCTTGTTGTTTACCTAAGTTTGCATGTGCTTAATTGATGCTCATTCATTGCTTGCATCTTAGGCCATTTAATTGAGGAACGCATGCTTACTGTTTCATTGTGTGGATGCCACGTTAACTGGCCATTGTGTGTATTCCACACTACCATGTGAAATTCCTCAATTAGATGCCTATGTACTCTCTCCTTTACCTTTTTGTGTTACTTGTCCTAAGATTCTAATTATACTTTCTCCATTCTTTTTGAGGATGAAACATCAAGGCAAGGAGCCGGGAGAGGAGGAGGGCACCGAGGATGGAAATGCTGAGCATACATTAAACTTGGCGATTTCCACACGACCCAAACCCCCGCATCCGCCAAATGAAGGTGGAGCTCTTGAGAGACATCCCCTCCGGATCGTGTTCGTGCACGGAGGATCGTGCAACACTTAAGTGTGGGAGAGGATTCGTCATTTTCGGGGTGTAAATTTCTTTTCTGAACACTTTGCACTTTCATTTCTTGTTTTCTTTTATTACGTTCTTGTAGATGTTTGGAGTGTTTTTGATTGTTGCATTGCATTTTTCTTTTAGTATATACATCTTAGTTCATCCATTGTTATTGCATGTTGCATTTTTGCATCTTTTTCTTAGTATATATTTTATAGATAGAAGTTGTGATTGGATGATGTAAATAGTATAGCACCTATTTCAATTCTGTCCTAATTGTTCAGGTTAATTTTTTTGCAATGTTGAAAATTAGGAATAGAACTAGAGAAGTTTTTCAAATTGCACCATCACATCATACATACATATAGGAAATAATTTTTGGTGAAAAACAACAAAGATTTCCAAGAATTTTGTTTCAAGGGCATTCTATTGAATTGATTGACAAAACTATTTTCAAACTTGCTTGAATGATTTCTTTATGGAAAATAGAAGAGAGATAGAACAAAATGCCTTGTGAGTTTTTGAGCTTTAATGAGTGGTTACACATTCTAACCACTAATTTTGTTCGTAGTGTGATTTTTCTCCTTCTATGATTTTGATCTTGGTTTTGCTTGATTCTTTATTTCCGATGTTTGATGTCTTGAATGCATTTAGCATGATTGAGGCCATCTTTGAATTAAGCTTACTCATATAGCCTTACCCTTTGCATATACCATTGTTAACCCCTTTTGAGCTTTTTAATCCCCTTTGTTCTAATTATTAGCACATCACAACCCTAAGAGAAAAACCATGAATAACCTTGAATTGCATCTTTGATTAGCTTAGGTTGAAGAGTGTGTGTCATTTAAGTGTGGAGAAAATTTTGGGAAGCATTGGTAGAGAAAAATTTTTTTTTGGGTAATTATTGAAAATTTGAGAAAAATGGGTGCACATTCATGTATCAATTTGCTTTAACCATATGCATTTGTCGTAGAAAAAGAAAAAGAAAAAAAGATGAAATGAAAGAAAAATATAGTAGTAAGATGGGACAAAAGTTATCCCAAGAAAAAAAAATTGGAATAAGGAATGCATATGTATTTTGAATAGGAACTAAGGCATGAATGTGTGTGAAAAGAAGTAATGGGTGGCTAGAATGCATTTTTGTGGGTTGATTGATATATGTTGAGTTGGATACTTGAGCTAATCAAAGATTCAATCCTTTAGTCCACTTAGCCATATACTCATCCTACCCTTACCCCAACCCCATTACAACCTTCTAAAGACCTCATGATACTTGCATTCATGCATCAAATACTTGTTGATTGTTAGATGAAAAACAAATTCTTGAAAGCATGATTAGAGGAGACTTAAGTGATTAAACCCTAAACACCAAGCGTTGAGAGTGTATACACATCTGGTGAGGGTTCGATCACTCAATTCTATGTTTTCATACCCCTTCTTATCATGCATTCTTGCAAGTTGCTTCATTTTGAAACTTGAATCAATTCTGTAGATTTTGGTTGCATTGGATTATTTCCTTGCTTTGCCCTAGATGTTTATACTCTTGCTTGGAAATTTAATTGTTTGTTTTCACCAATTTCATAGGAAATTATAATATAGATAGATATATAGATATAGATAGTACATAATATACTTGCATGCATGTAGATAGTTGCATTTAATAAGTCGAACCCCTCTTGATTATTTTCCTTATTGGTTTAGCATGACGACATGCTATTGTTTAAGTGTGGGAGAATTGATGAGTCCATATTTGTTGGTGTATTTTGACTCAAATTGGATGGATTCTAGCACATGAACTCACACTTAAGCACTAAAATAGCATACCTTTGTGTTTTGTCCCCAATTTGAGCCTAAATGTGAAAACATGCAATTTTGTGCTTGAAATGAGCAATTTAATTCTACTTTTTTTTCTATTTGATGCCATGACATGTTTGCTGAGTGTTTTCAGGCCTTAGAGGCAAGAATGGATAGCCAAAAGTGGAAGAAAGCATGTACAAGGGAGAAAACATGAAGAAAACAAGGAAAAGCACACACATCGAAGTGTGCGTGCGCACGAGTAAGTGTGCGTGCGCACGAGTAAGCGTGCGTGCGCACAGGAAGAATTTTCATGTGTGCGTCCGCACAAGTACCTGTGCGTACGCATAGGAGCCAAAACAGCAAAGTGTGCGGACGCACACATCTGTGCGTCCACACAGGTCCCTGCACTTGATTTTGTTAACGAAACACTTGTTGTGCGTTTTCTGAGGGCTTTTGGCCCATTTTGGAAGGCTTGGATGTTGATTTTGGAGTGCTATATAAGGGAACACATATGAAGAAAAAGGCTTTCATTAGGTTAGATTAGGTAGAAAATGCATTAGGAGTAGGAGTAGGAATAGAGTAGAAAATGCTCTCTTAGGGTTTAATTTCCATTTCCATTGTAGCATTTTATAGCAAGATTTTCCTTGAATTTTTGCTTCTTTTATTGTAAGTACTCTTGATCTTCTCTTTAATTACATTGCTTTTGCCTTTATTTTCTTATGGTTCAAGTTACTTTGTTTATGTATGCAATTTTGGTATCTTGGAATTTTGATAGATGAATTTAATGTTTCTTGCTTTCTTTATGTTTGTTTGGAAGTTTATTGTTGGTATTGTTGATAGTTAGTTATAGCTTTCCATTTTACTTTGCAATTTTCCATGTTTTACTTTTATGCACACAAGGTGTTTGTGAAAATGCCAACTTTAGGATTTGAGTAGATTTTCCCACCTTGGCTTGTGGTTTGAGTTCCTAGGATACTAGAGTCATAATGTCCGATATTTAGTGGTAATTCTTGGGTAGTTAGTTGACTCTTGTTTCTATTGACGCTAGCTTTTTATCAACTAGTTTGGTAAACTAGCTAGGACTTATGGATTAAGGTCAATTATGCTTGCTTGACTTACTCCTCGATGGTTGGGGTTGACTAGGCGAGATTGACTCATGATAATTACCATAGTTGTGGTTATGGCGATGATAGGATTCTTTGGATACTCATTCCCAAGTCAAGGCTCTTTTATTCCATTTATAGCATTTTCACTAGTTTTGATTTTATTCCTTGTTGCTTGCATTGCTTTCAATTTTGATCATTTCCTAGTTCTTTTATTGCTTAGTTCTTTTAATCTTTAGTTCTTTGATTACCAAACCCCTTTTGTCCCCCTAACAACTGAAAGAGAAACACTTCAATTGCGTCCTAGGGAGAATGACCCGAGGTTGAAAGACTCTCGGTTTATATGTTTTGAATTGAAAATACTAAACTTTGATGTTGAGAGTTGGTCGTTGATTTAGCTATACTTGCAACGAAAATATTCTATTTTGAGAAATTCTAGATCGACAATAGCTCTCTCATCAAATGCTCAGAAACTACTCTAACATCCAATTAAGCATTTTGTCAAACACTTGGAAGGAATAAAAGGAAAGTATCATAAAATTGCAAGAATATTAAATCTACAACTACCCAATGCAAGAAATTAACAATAAGAACTAAGGAAAGCACATTAAACATGAAATACCTCAAAATTGCATTAAAGAGAATTGAAATTAACAAGAGTACATGAACATAAAAAGTAAGCAAAATGAGAAATTAACAAGAAGAACTAAGAAAATCAAAGCAATTAAACAAGGAAAAGTGAAAGGAACTAGTTGAAAACAAGAAATTAAACCTAGATCTATGAAGAAAATTAACCTAAAAACCCTAACTCTAGAGAGAAGAGAGAGCTTCTCTCTCTAGAAAACTAACTAAAGCATCATTGGTGCACGGAAATCGTGATTCACACTTTTCACAACACCGCACAACTAACCAGCAAGTGCACTGGGTCGTCCAAGTAATAAACCTGACGTGGGTAAGGGTCGATTCTACGGAGATTGTTGGCTTGAAGCAAGCTATGGTCATCTTGTAAATCTCAGTCAGGAGGATTCAAATGGTTATGAGGTTTTGATAATTAAAATATAAATAAAACATAAAATAAAATAAAGTTACTTATGTAATTCACTGGTGGGAATTTCAGATAAGCGTCTAGAGATGCTTTGTTGTTTCTGAACCTCTGCTTTCCTGTTGTCTTCTTCTAATCATGCGTTACCTCCTTCCATGGCAAGTTGTAGGATCCTCTCAGTGAAAATGGTCCTCTACAGTTTCTGCACGGCTAATCAACTATCGGATTTCTCGTCTCGGATGAAAAATACCAGGTACAGCTACCGCATGGCTAATCATCTGTCGGTTCCCGCTAGCGTCGGAATAGGATCCATTGATTCTTTTGCACATTGTCACTTGCGCCCAACATTCGCAGGTTTGAAGCTCGTCACAGTCATCCCTTCCCAAATCCTAATCGGAATACCACAGACAAGGTTTAAACTTTTCGGATCCCAGGAATGGCTGCCAATAATTCTAGCCTATACCACGAAGATACTAATCTCACGGACTCGGTCCGTGTATTAGATATCCAAGAGAATATACTCCAGCTGTCGTCCAATGACTACGTTGAACATCATGTAGACCGCTTTGTGGTTGTCAGGCACGCGGATCTTGGCTAAGCGAGTAACGAAGATTGGGTGATTGTCATGGGTCACCCCTTCATTCTAACTTAACTGAATTAAGTACGAGAGTATATCTTGGAGAAGAAGTAGGCGTGAATTGAATAGAAAAATAATAGTACTTGCATTAATTCATGAAGAATAGCAGAGCTCCACACCTTAATCTATGGGGTGTAGAAACTCCACCGTAGAAAATACATAAGTGAAAAAGGTCTAGGCATGGCCGTGAGGCCAGCCTCCAAACGTGAAAGGATGATAAAAGTTACATATGATTCGAAAAGATGGTCAAAAGACAATAAAATAAATCTCTAAAAGTAGTTTTTATACTAAACTAGTAACTAGGGTTTACAGAAAATGAGTAACTAAGTGCAGATAGTGCAGAAATCCACTTTCGGGGCCCACTTAGTATGTGCTTGCGCTGAGCATTGAAGCTTTTTTGTGCATAGGCTATTCCTGGAGTTAAACGCCAGCTTTGGTGCCAGTTTGGGAGTTTAACTCCAATTCTGGTGCCAGTTTGGGCGTTTTACGCCAAGATGTTTTAGGCAGTCTTTGAACGCCAGTTTGGGATATCAAAGTTCAGGCAAAGTATGAACTATTATATATTGCTAGAAAGCCCAGGATGTCTACTTTTCAAAGAAATTGAGAGCGCGCTAATTGGGCTTTGATAGCTCCAGGAAATCCACTTCGAGTTTAGGAGGGTCAGAATCTAACAGCATCTGTAGTCCTTTTTCAGCCTCTGAATCAGATTTTTGCTCAGGTCCCTCAATTTTAGCCAGAAAATACCTGAAATCACAGAAAAAACACACAAACTCATAGTAAAGTCCAAAAATGTCATTTTCGAATAAAAACTAATAAAAATATAATAAAAAGTAACTAAAACATACTAAAAACTAAGTAAAAATAATGCCAAAAATGGTATAAATTATCCGCTCATCACAACACCAAACTTAAATTGTTGCTTGTCCCCAAGAGACCAAAAACAAAATAGGATAAAAAGAAGAGAAAATACAATAAATTCCAAACTTATCAATGAAGATTAGCTTCAATTAGATGAGCGGGACTTGTAGCCTTTTTGCTTCTGAACAGTTTTGGCATCTCACTTTGTCCTTTGAAGTTCAGAATGATTGGCATCTATAGGAACTCAGAATTTAGATAGTGTTATTGATTCTCTTAGTTCAGTATGTTGATTCTTGAACACAGCTACTTTATGAGTCTTGGCCGTGACCCTAAGCATTTTGTTTTCCAGTATTACCACTGGATACATAAATGCCACAGACACATAACTGGGTGAACCTTTTCAGATTGTGACTCAGCTTTGCTAAAGTCCCCAGTTAGAGGTTCCCAGAGCTCTTAAGCACACTCTTTTTGCTTTGGACTACGACTTTAACCGCTCAGTCTCAAGCTTTTCACTTGACACCTTCACGCCACAAGCACATGGTTAGGGACAGCTTGGTTTAGCCGCTTAGGCTAGGATGTTATTCCTTTGGGCCCTCCTATCCATTAATGCTCAAAGCCTTGGATCCTTTTTACCCTTGCCTTTTAGTTTAAAGGGCTATTGGCTTTTTCTGCTTGCTTTTTCTTTTTTTTTCTTTTTTTCTTTATTTTTCACCTTTTTTTTTCGCAAGCTTTTGCTTTTCACTGCTTTTTCTTGCTTCAAGAATTAATTTTATAATTTTTCAGATTATCAATAGCATTTCTCTTTTTTCATTATTCTTTCAAGAGCAAACAATTTTAACATTCATAAACAACAAATTCAAAAATATGCACTGTTCAAGTATTCATTTAGAAAACAAAAGGTATTGCCACCACATCAAAATAATTAAACTAATTTCAAGATAGAATTCGAAATCATGTACTTCTTGTTCTTTTGCAATTAAAAACATTTTTCATTTAAGAAAGGTGATGGATTCATAGGACATTCATAGCTTTAAGACATAACACTAGACACTAATGATCATGTAATAAAGACACAAACATAGACAAAACATAAAGTATATAATTCGAAAAACAGAAAAATAAGAACAAGGAAATTAAAGAACGGGTCCACCTTAGTGATGGCGGCAAGTTCTTCCTCTTGAAGATCTTATGGAGTGCTTGAGCTCCTCTATGTCTCTTCCTTGCCTTTGTTGCTCCTCCCTCATAGTTCTTTGGTCCTCTCTGATTTCATTGAGGATAATGGAGTGCTCTTGGTGCTCCATCCTTAGTTGCCCCATGTTGGAACTCAATTTTCCTAAGGAGGTGTTGATTTGCTCCCAATAGTTTTGTGGAGGAAAGTGCATCCCTTGAGGCATCTCAGGGATTTCTTGATGAGGAATTTTCTCATGCTCTTGTTGAGGTCCATGAGTGGGCTCGCTTGTTTGCTCCATCCTCTTCTTAGTGATGGGCTTGTCCTCATCAATGAGGATGTCTTCCTCTATGACAATTCCAGCTGAATTGCATAGGTTACAGATGAGATGAGAGAAGGCTAACCTTACCAAAGTGGAGGGCTTGTCCGCCACCTTGTAGAGTTCTAGAGATATGATCTCATGAACTTCTACTTCCTCTCCAATCATGATACTATGGATCATGATAGCCCGGTCTATTGTAACTTCAGACCGGTTGCTAGTAGGAATGATAGAGTGTTGGATGAACTCCAATCATCCCCTAGCCACGGGTTTGAGGTCAAGCCTTCTTAATTGAACCGGCTTGCCTCTTGAGTCTCTCTTCCATTGAGCTCCTTCCACACAGATGTCCATGAGGACTTGGTCCAACCTTTGATCAAATTTGACTCTTCTAGTGAAAGGGTGAGGATCTCCTTGCATCATTGGCAAGTTAAATGCCAACCTCACATTTTTCGGACTGAAATCCAAGTAATTCCCCCGAACCATTGTGAGCCAATTCTTTGGGTTCGGGTTCATACTTTAATCATGGTTCTTAGTGATCCATGCATTGGCATAGAACTCTTGAACCATTAAGATTCCGACTTGTTGGCAGATATTCACCCTTTTTGAGCATGAAGGGGACTTCGGGAATCACTTTTTTCTTGGCCACAACTTCATAGAAGTGGTCTTGATAGACCTTTGAGATGAATCTCTCCATCTTTCATGACTTGGAGGTGGAAGCTATTGCCTTTCCTTTCCTCTTTCTAGAGGTTTTTCCGGTCTTAGGTGCCATTAGTGGTTATGGAAAAAAAAGCTGAGCTTTTTCCACACCAAACATAAAAGGTTTGCTCGTCCTCGAGCAAAAGAAGAAAGAAAGGAGTAGAAGAAGAAGAAATGGAGGAGATAGAGGGTAGTGTTGGTTTCGGCCAAGGGGGGAAAGAATTGTTTGTGATGTGTGAAAGTGAAGGTAGTGAGGAGGGGTATTTATAGGGTAGGGGAGAGAGGGAATCCGTGTGAGAATGGGTGGGTTTGGGAGGAAAATTGTTTGATTTTGAATGGTGAGATAGGTGGGGTTTATGATGGATGGATGTGAATGGTGAAGAGAATATGGGGAAGAGGGTAGGATTTGATAGGTGAATAGTATTTGGGGAAGAGTGTTATAGAAAGGTGTGAAGAGGAGAGAAGAAGAGGTGGGGTAGGTGGGATCCTGTGGGGTCCACAGATCCTGAGGTGTCAAGGAATTCTGCTCCCTATACCATTCTGGCATTCAAACGCCCATTGTGTGCCAATTCTGGCGTTAAACGCCAGCTCTGGTACCTTTCCTGGCATTAAACACCAGTCTGCTGCCCATTTTTGGCGTTTAACACCATCCAGACGCCAGACACCCCATTCTGGCATTAAACGCCCAGAGTGCTGCCCATTCTGGCGTTTAACGCCCAGAATGCTGCCAGGCTGGGCGTTAAACACCTATTCTGCTATCCTTACTGGCGTTTAAACACCAGTAAGCCTGTCCTCCAGGGTGTGCTATTTTTCATGCTGTTTTTCATTTTGCTTTAATTTTGCATTTGTTTTTATGACTTCACATGATCATCAACCTAAGGAAAACAATAAATAAATATAATTAAATAACATTGGGTTGCCTCCCAACAAGCACTTCTTTAATGTCAATAGCTAGACAGTAAGCTCTTAGGTAACGTTTGTTTTGAGGTACTGAGACAGAGACTGAAAGACTGAGACTCAGTATCGTGTTTGTTAGTTCAGAGACTGGTACTAAAATTTCTGTCTCTGTCTCTAAAATTTCAGTATTTCAGTACCTCCAAAAAGTAGGGACACAGGGGATTGAAATTTTTAGAGATGGAGACTGAAACTTTAATAACATTTTATACCTAAAATACTTTCATTTCAATTAATTAATTCCAATTTTACCCTTTGTGCAAATTAAATTAGAGTTTCATTCTTGTTTCAATTCCTGTCTCCCATTTTGCACCAAACAGAATACTGAGATTTATTTCAATCCCTGTCTCTTAGTCTCTGTCTCTCAGTCTTAGTCTTTCTGTCTCGGTCTCTCCACCAAACGCTACCTTAGAGAGCTTCACAGAGACTCAGAGCTTGATGTTGGCCTTCCAACACCAAACTTAGAAGTTGAGTGTAGGGGCTCTGTTTGACTCTATATTGAGAGAAACTTTTCATGCTTCCTCTCCATGGTTACAGAAGAAGATCGTTGAGCCTTAAACACAAGGTAGTCCTCATTCAATTGAAGGACTAGCTCTCCTCTATTCACATCAATCATAGCTCTTGCTGTGGCTAGGAAGGGTCTTCCAAGGATGATGGATTCATCCTCTTTCTTCCCAGTATCTAGGATTATGAAATCCGCAGGGATGTAAAAGCCTTCAACCTTCACTAAAATATCCTCTACAAGTCCATAAGCCTGTTTTCTTGAATTGTCTACCATCTCTAGTGAGATTCTTGCAGCTTATACCTCAAAGATCCCTAGTTTCTCCATTACAGAGAGTGGCATAAGGTTTATACTTGAACCAAGGTCACACAGAGCCTTTTTGAAGGTCATGGTGCCTATGGTACAAAGTATTAAGAACTTTCCAGGATTCGGTTTCTTCTGAGGTAATTTTTGTTGAACCAAGGTATTTAGTTCATTGATGAGCAATGGAGGTTCATCCTCCCAAGTCTCATTACCAAATAACTTGGCATTCAGCTTCATGATTACTCCTAGATACTGAGCAACTTGCTCTTCAGTAATATCTTCATCCTCTTCAAAGGAAGAATACTCATCAGAGCTCATGAATGGCAACAGTAAGTTCAGTTGAATCTCTATGGTCTCTGTATGAGCCTCAGATTCCTTTGGTTCCTCAATAGGGAACTTCTTAGTGGTCAGTGGACGTCCATTGAGGTCTTCCCCATTGGAAATCACTGTCTCTCCCCCTTCTGTGCATTTGGCCATGTTGGGTATATTGATGGCCTTGCACTCTCTCTTTGGATTCTCTTCTGTATTGCTTGGGAGAGTACTAGGAGGGATTTTAGTAACTCTTTTACACAGTTGACCCACTTATGCCTCCAAATTTCTAATGGAGGACCTTGTTTCAGTCATGAAACTGTGAGTAGTCTTACTTAGATCAGAGATTATGGTTGCTAAGTCAGAGAAGCTCTGCTTAGAATTCTCAGTCTGTTGCTCAGAAGATGATGGAAAAGGTTTGCTATTGCCAAACCTATTTCTCCCACCTTTATTATTATTAAAGCCTTGTTGAGTCTTCTGTTGATCCTTCCATGAGAAATTTGGATGATTTCTCCATGAAGGAGTATAGGTCTTTCCATAGGATTCTCCCATGTAATTCACCTCTTCCATTGCAGGATTCTCAGGGTCATAAGCTTCTTCTTCAGAGGAAGCTTCTTTAGTACTGCCGGATGCAGCTTGCAATCCAGTCAAACTTTGAGAAATCATATTGACTTTATGAGTCAATATTTTATTCTGAGCCAATATTGCATTCAGAGTATCAATCTCAAGAACTCCTTTCTTCTGAGTCATCCCATTATTCACAGGATTTCTTTCAGAAGTATACATGAACTGGTTATTTGTAACCATTTCAATGAGTTCCTGGGCTTCTGCAGGTGTCTTCTTCAGATGATGAGATCCACCAGCAGAGTGGTCCAATGACATCTTAGACAATTCAGACAGACCATCATAGAATATACATAAGATGCTCCATTCTGAAAGCATGTCAGAAGGACACCTTCTGATCAATTGCTTGTATCTTTCCCAAGCTTCATAGAGAGATTCACCTTCCTTCTGTCTGAAGGTTTGGACTTCCACTCTAAGCTTGCTCAACTTTTGAGATGGAAAGAATTTGGCCAAGAAAGCATTGACTAACTTTTCCCAAGAGTTCAGGCTTTCCTTAGGTTGTGAGTCCAACCATATCCTAGCTCTGTCTCTTATAGCAAAGGAGAAAAGCATGAGTCTGTAGACCTCAGGATTAACCCCATTGGTCTTAACAGTGTCACAGATTTACAAGAATTCAGCCAGGAACTGATGAGGATCTTCCCATGGAAGTCCATGAAACTTACAATTCTGCTGCATTAGAGAAACTAATTGAGGCTTAAGCTCAAAGTTGTTTGCTCCAATTGCAGGAATTGAGATGCTTCTTCCATAGAAGTCAGAAGTGGGTGCAGTAAAGTCACCAAGCATCTTCCTTGCATCTCCACTACTGTTGTAATTTTCGGCTACCATAACTACTTCTTTTTCAAAAATTTCTGTTAGGTCCTCTCCAGAGTTTTGTGCTTTAGCTTCTCTTAGTTTCCTCTTCAGAGTCCTTTCAGGTTCAGGATCAGCTTCAACAAGAATGTTCTTATCCTTGTTCCTGCTCATATGAAAAAGAAGAAAACAGAAAAGAAGAGGAATCCTCTATGTCACAGTATAGAGATTCCTTTATGTGAGTAGAAAAATAGAAGAATAGAATGGAGAAGGGAGAAGAAGAAGAATTCAAACACAGAGAGAGGGAGAGGGTTCGAATTATAAGAAGAGAAGTGTTAGTAAATAAATAAATAAATAGAAAGGGATGAGAAAGAGAAGAAATTCAAATATTAATTTAAAAAAAAGAAAAATATTTTTGTTTTTATTTTAATTATTAGTTAGAATTCTAATTTAAGAAGGAAAATAAAATAAAATTAGAATTTAAAATAATTAGTTAATAAAAAAAGAATTTTGAAAAAATGGGTAATGATTTTTGAAAATTAGAGAGAGAGAAAGGTAGTTAGGTGGTTTTGAAAAAGATAAGAAATAGTAAACTTTTAAAATCAAACAAAAAGTCAAGTGGTTAATTGAAAAAGATTTGAAATTCAATTTTGAAAAGATAAGAAGTTAGAAAAAGATTTTGAAATTAAGTTTTGAAAAAGATATGATTGAAAGATATGATTGAAATTTATTTTGAAAAAGATTTGAAAAGGAAATTAAAAAGATTTGATTTTCGAAATTAAAGTTGATTACTTGACTAACAAGAAACTAAAAGATATGATTCTAGAATTTAAAGATTGATCCTTTCTTAATAGGCAAGTAACAACTTAAAAATTTTTTTGACTCAAAACATTAATTCTTAGCATTAATTTCGAAAATATGAAATAAAAATAAGGAAAAGATTTTGAATATCAATTTTAAAATTTTCGAAAATGTTAAGAAAAAAATGAAAAACATTTTATTTTTGAAAAAGAATTGAAAAGATAAAATTTTTAAATTAAAATTTTGACTTGACTGACAGGAAACAATTAAATTTAAAATTTTTTGACTAAGTCAACCCAAAGATTTTGAAAATTATGAGCAAATAAAGGAAAGATATTTTTTTGATTTTTTGAATTTTTAAAGAGGAGAGAGAAAAACATCAAAAAGACACTAGACATAAAAATTTAAGATCAAAACATGTAATGCATGCAAGAACACTTTGGATGTCAACATGAACACCAAGAACACTTTGAAGATCATGATGAACATCAAGAACATGTTTTTGAAAATTTTTAAGGAAAGAAAGACATGCAAGACACCAAACTTAAAAATTTTTAATGGTTAGACACTAATAATTCAAAAATGCATATGAAAAATAAGAAAAGACACAAAGCAAGAAAAATTTAAAGATCAAGCAAGGAAGATCATCAAGAACAACTTGAAGATCAATGAAGACCACATGCATGAATTTTCGAAAATTTAAGAAAGATTAAAACATGCAATTGACACCAAACTTAACATTTGACACTAGACTCAAACAAGAAACATAAAGTTATTTTTGGTTTTTATGGGTTTATTAATTTTTTTGTATTTTTCAAAAATTATTTTGGAAAAAGACTAAAAGAATTCAAAATTTTTAATAAGAATTCCAGGAATCATGCAATGTTAGTCTAAAGCTTTGGTCAAAAAATTTAGACATGGCTTAATATCCAGCCAAGCTTTAACAAAGCATTGCATACAACAGCCAAATTGATGGGAACCAAAAGGCTCTTACAAAGATAAGTGGAAACCTCGGTCCAAAAGACTAGACATGGCTTAACAGCCAGCTAGGATTCAACATATCTCATGAAACTCTAGAATTCGTTCTTAAAATTTCTGAAGAACATATATATATTTTTTTTCGAAAATAAAAAATAAAAAGATTAAGCATAAAATTAAATTACCTAATCTAAGCAACAAGATGAACCGTCAGTTGTCCAAACTCGAACAATCCCCGGCAACGGCGCCAAAAACTTGGTGCACGGAAATCGTGATTCACACTTTTCACAACTCCGCACAACTAACCAGCAAGTACACTGCGTCGTCCAAGTAATAAACCTTACGTGAGTAAGGGTCGATCCCACGGAGGCTGTCAGCTTGAAGCAAGCTATGGTCATCTTGTAAATCTCAGTCAGGTGGATTCAAATGGTTATGAGGTTTTGATAATTAAAATATAAATAAAATATAAAATAAAACAAAGTTACTTATGTAATTCACTGGTGGGAATTTCAGATAAGCGTCTGGAGATGCTTTGTTGTATCTGAACCTCTGATTTCCTATTGTCTTCTTCCAATCATGCGTTACCTCCTTCCATGGCAAGCTGTAGGATCCTCTCAGTGAAAATGGTCCTCTACGATTTCTGCACGGCTAATCAACTGTCGGATTTCTCGTCTCGGATGAAAAATACCAGGTACAGCTACCGCATGGCTAATCATCTATCGATTCCCGCTAGCGTCGGAATAGGATCTATTGATCCTTTTTGCACACTATCACTTGCGCCTAACATTCGCAGGTTTGACGCTCGTCACAGTCATCCCTTCCCGGATCCTACTCGGAATACCACTGACAAGGTTTAGACTTTTCGGATCCCAGGAATGGATGCCAATAATTCTAGCCTATACCACAAAGATACTAATCTCTTGGACTCGGTCCGTGTATTAGATATCCAAGAGAATATACTCCAGCTGTCGTCCGATGACTACGTTGAACATCATGTAGACCGCTTTGTGGGTGTCAGGCACGCTGATCTTGGCTAAGCGAGTAACGAAGATTGGGTGATTGTCACGGGTCACCCCTTCATTCTGACTTAACTGAATTAAGTACGAGAGTATATCTTGGAGAAGAAGTAGGTGTGAATTGAATAGAAAAACAATAGTACTTGCATTAACTCATGAAGAACAGCAAAGCTCCACACCTTAATCTATGGGGTGTAGAAACTCCACCGTAGAAAATACATAAGTGAAAAAGGTCTAGGCATGGCCGTGAGGCCAGCCTCCAAACGTGAAAGGATGATAAAAGTTACATATGATTCCAAAAGATGGTCAAAAGACAATAAAATAAATCTCTAAAAGTAGTTTTTATACTAAACTAGTAACTAGGGTTTACAGAAAATGAGTAACTAAGTGCAGATAGTGTAGAAATCCACTTCCAGGGCCCACTTGGTGTGTGCTTGGGCTGAACATTGAAGCTCTTTCGTGCATAGGCTGTTCCTGGAGTTAAACGCCAGCTTTGGTGCCAGTTTGGGCGTTTAACTCCAATTCTGGTGCCAGTTTGGGCATTTTACGCCAAGATGTTTTAGGCTGTATTTGAATGCCAGTTTGGGCCATCAAATATCAGGCAAAGTATGGACTATTATATATTGCTGGAAAGTCCAGGATGTCTACTTTCCAACGCAGTTAAGCGTGCACCAATTGGGTTTTTGTAGCTCCAGAAAATCCACTTCGAGTGCAGAAGGGTCAGAATCTAACAGCATCTGCAATCCTTTTTTAGCCTCTGAATTAGATTTTTGCTCAGGTCCCTAATTTCAGCCAGAAAATACCTAAAATCACAGAAAAATACACAAACTCATAGTAAAGTCTAGAAATATGATTTTTGGATAAAAACTAATGAAAATATAATAAAAAGTAACTAAAACATACTAAAAACTAAAAAAAACAATGCCAAAAAGGGTATAAATTATTTGCTCATCAATCATCCTAGCTAAACTAATTGCTCCCCATTTGTTTAATCTTGAGTTCTGCATCAAATAGCCTCATAAATGAGTTGGATCTGGGCCTAGAAAGCTCAGAAATCGCCCCCAGTGATTTCACTTTAAGTGAGTCACGTGCCGCTCTTCACGCGTGCATGTCGCTGGCGAATTTTCTCCTTACGCGTACGCGCATGACTGATGCGTGCACATGGCTTTACAAATGTCCTTCTCACACGTACGCGTGGATGACACATGCGCGTGGCCTTCAAATCTCCAAATGATCATTTCTTCATGAATTCTCCACTTTGCATGCTTTTCTCTTCACTTCTTCCATCCAATACTTGCCTTATGAACCTGAAATAACTCAACAAACATATCAAGGCATCGAATGGAATTAAGGTGAATTAAGTTTAGCTATTTTATGGCCTAAAAAGCATGTTTTCACACTTAAGCACAAATTTTAGGAGAATTACAAAACCATGCTATTTCATTGAATAAATGTGAGATAAGTTGATAAAATCCCCCCAAATTAAGCACAAGATAAACTACGAAATTGAGGTTTATCAAACCTCCCCACACTTAAATTAAACATGTCCTCATGCTAAACTCAAGAAAGAAACAAAGGGTATCAACATTTATTCAATGTAAACTATCTATATGCAACCTATCTACATGAATGCATCTACTTAGTCAAAATAAATCAACTTTCAAGAAAGCATATATGAACATGAGGGCTAAAGGTATTAACAACCAAGTCAAATCCGCAATTGAATTGAGTTATTAAAAAGAATTTAAAAACTTGCAAGAAAAGAGATGATCATGGGTGAAAACATGTAATTGAGCAATCGAACCCTCACCGGATGTGTATCCGCTCTAGTCGCTCAAGTGTATAGGGTTCATTTACTCAATTCTCCCCTAATCATGCTTTCCAAGATTTGTTTTTCATATAATAATCAACAATTATTTCACACATGCATACAAATATCATGAGGGCTTATCCACAGGTTGTAATTGGGCTGGGTCAACGTAAGATTGTATTTGGTTAAGTGGACTAGAATTTGAATCTTTGATTAACTTAAACTTCCCACCTAACCTATGACAACCTATATAATTTCAAAGCTAACTAACTACCCATTCTTCACTTTTTTACACACTCATGCATTCTCTTTTTTATCACAACCTATATGCATTGATTATTATTGAACTTTACTTTGGGGCATTTTGTCCCCTTTTTATTGGTTCCTTTTTCTTTCTTTTTCTTTTTCTATTTTTTACTTTTATATATATATATATATATATTTTTTTTTCTACATTTTTTCTTTTTTTTTCTTTTTGATGAATTATATACAAAGGTACCAATGCATATGGTTTAATCATCTAATGCATGAGTATGTACCCAATTCCCAAAATTTGACAAAAATATAAAAAACACACTTTTATCTCTACCCAATGTTCTCAAATTTCCCATACTTGAATGATAAGCACTCTCACTAGCCTAAGCTAATCAAATATCCAAACAAGGGACATTTATTATTTTTTGCTTTAAGGCTTGTAATGTGCTAAAATTAAAAACAAATGGATTTAGCATAGGCTCAAAATTGGTTAACAATGGAAGATAAAAAGGTAAGGCTATTTGGGTAAGTGAGCTATTTGAAACAATAGCCTCAATCATATAAATGCATTCATACACAAAATAATGGACATAAATAAATCAAACAAATCAAAGATTACAATCATAGAAAGAGAATAATACACACAAGAATAAAAATAAGTGATTATATGATGTAACCACACAATTAGGCTCAAAACTCACATGCTTATGTGTTCTTAGCTCAAAAATCATGTTCCACAATGTATAATTCAAGCAAGTTCTAAAAAAAATTATATTCAAATCAATTGGGGTGCCCTATAGATAAATTTCTTGAAAATTTTCATTATTTTGACTAAGTTTATTATATATATATATGCAAATAAGAAAATAAAACAAAAAATTCTAAAAGACCTAAAAATGAAATGCAAAAGTGTTGGGATTAGAAATTTGTCACCCAAAAATGCCAATTCGGTCGGACGACCTCCCCACACTTAAAAGTTTGTACTGTCCTCGGTGCATTCAAAGATGAGCAAGGGGGTACGCCAGCGTTCCGGATTGCCACCTTCAGCTGGTGGGTAAACTGGCTACTACATGTTTGTTTTCCCACTTCAGTCTTTGCTTATGATGACTCACCCATGAAAGATAGGAAATAATACAATAAGATGAGAAAATGCAAAAGCAAGGAAGCATAAATTATTGGAATGAGGTAAGAACCACTAGAATGGATTGAGTGAATTAATGTGACATTAAGCAAGAGTCGTGTGTGAGTTCTAAGTTGCATGCGGTTTAGAATACACACACTAACATAGAAAGCTGTGTCACAATTACACAAAAGAAGGGTGCACTTCACTCATTCTAGTGTGCTTGAGATACTTCAAAGAAAACTTGTAGGTTAAGATAACCAAACAAGGAATGAAGAAGCATGAAAGCTTTCAAGCAAATAATCAAGCAATTGTGAAATTGGATAATGAATGGACATTGATTGATGTGTAAGGAAACTCAATGAACCCAATGAAATATAAATCTCACACATCAAACAATGACACATATTGAAGTTATTGCAACACCTAAGTGACATAGAAGTGGAACACATGAGTGCCATGGAACTTAGGAAAAAAAAGATAGGAGTGAAAATCAATCACATAGTAATCATGGTCCACAAAGCTTGACAAAGCTCAAAAATATGTCACTAGGTAAGCTTTCAATCCAATTTCGCAATTCCAAAATCTCAATGCATGAAATAGGTGATGTGAATAAGGGTCAATCATAAACAAGCATCACATAAAAAAAATACATTGATAATACACTATTGCCTAATCATAAAGAAATGCTTTAAATTACATGGTGGCCAACACATGCAATTCAAAAGATTTAGAAAGCTTGAAGGCAATGTCACATGTACTTGGTATGCACAAAATTAAGCATTAAGAACTCAAAACCAAGTAACAAAATTGTAACCTCAACAAAGAATCCAACAATAAAACAATTTCAACATCAAAAAACAGCAAATCAAATTCAATAATCCAATATTAATCATAAAAAATAAAAAATCAAACAAAAATTAAACTAACTAAACAACTAAATAACTAACTAACTAAGGGAGTTGGTGATAGATGGTGATTGGTAGTGTTGGATGATAATTGAAGGGTGGAAAGAAAAGAAGAGAAGAGAGAAGAAGGGAAGGAATAGAGAAGAGGAGAAAAGAAAGTGGGTGAAACAGGGTAGTCCACGCGTACGCGTGGAGTGACGCGTAAGCGTGGTGAGGTGAAATGGGTGCGACGTGTATGCGTGGGTCACGCGTACACATGATGGACAAATCAGAGAGGTGACGCGTACGCGTGGGATGACGCGTACGCGTGGGTGGATTTTGTGCTAGAGGCACAATTCCAGCCCAAAACGTGCGTAACTCTCTAGAATTTGTATGGGAGCATGAAAATTTGGTGGTCACGCGTACGCATGGGTGAATCCTACGCATGAGAGGCTGAAATTTATGGGGTGATGTGTACGCGTGGCATGGTGCTCTGTTTTTCAAAATTTTTCAAGTTCTAGCACCAAACCATGCATTCCAAACACTCAAACAGCTACCAAAACACCATAAAACCTTATTTAACAAACTAGACTCCCAAATAAAGTCAACTAACTAAACAAAACATGAAATTACACTAATTTTACCATTATATACAAAAGACAAAAATGAAAAGATGTTACCATGGTGGGGTGTCTCCCACCTAGTACTTTTGTTTATTATCCTTAAGTTGGACTTATGGGGAGCTCTCATCAAGGTGGCTTGTGCTTGAATTCATCTTGGAACTTCCACCAATGCTTGGTCTTCCATTGTGCTTCAAGATTTTCAATTAATTGCACCAAGTCTTGATGGAGTTCTTCACAAGCTTGGAGCTCCCAAAGTTGATCCTTATATTGTAATCCGGGATCTCAAACCTTGTTTTGACACCTGTCTTCAAGTTGATCATGGTGATTCCATCCAGGTGGCAAGCAAGCCGAATTCTTATTTAGGCATAATGAGCTTAGATTTGCAATGCCAACCACTAAACATCATTTTCTTACGCTTCCTTCCACAAAGCGCCCTAAGTTGGCCATCCGTTTCAAGCAAACCAAATTCAAGTGGGATAATAAAGCCAAGAGTGATAAGTTTTACCCACTCAAATGAAGGATTGGATGGTGACTTAGGTAGAGAAGTTTCCAATGATCTTGACAAAGCACGTTCCACTCCCGTCCATCCTCTTCTAGGGGCTTCCACCACTTGGCAAGGTTCTTCAAGCTCTACCTCTTGCCAAGCTTCCTCAAGTTCAAGTGCTTTCTCACCAATTTCTTCTAGCTATTCCCCATCACTCAAGTCATAAATAGGAGGTTGAGTTAAATCTACCTCAACATCAATTCCAAGTTCAATGGGGAAGGATCCATCAAGCTCAAAAGAATCATATGTTGATGCGGAATCATCATAGATAGGGGAACTTATTCTTTGCACCATTTCTTTAATCACATTATGCCTTGGAGGTTCTGCACTATCCTCCTTGACATCACTTTTAGACCCCATGGAAGAAGGCTCTTCAATTTGAGATTCCTCTTTGCACTCAACATCTCTTAAATCTTCAACCACTTCCTTTGGTTTAACAATCTCGGCTTCCTCCTCTTGTTGAACTTCTTGCTTCAACTCCTCTTCTTCTCCCTTGAAGCTCCAAATTCTCCTTCTCATTGTGCTCCTCAATTAATCCTCCACATTCAACAATGGAAGTGTCTTGGATATTTAAGCACAATGAGAACACGTGGTTCATCACTTCGGTCAAGCTAGCCACGAATTCCCCTAGCATCTTTTTCTCTTCTTCTTGCTTTTGAGACCTAGCTAGAAGCTCTTGTTGTTCTTGCATTAGGGATTGGAGAGATTCGTCTAATGAAGGTGGTGGTGAAAGAGAGGGTTCACTATTTGAGGGAAAGGTATTGTAGTTGGAAGGTGGTTCATATTGGTGAAAGTCTTGAGGTGGTGTATATGGAATTTGTGGTTCTTAGGAGTATTGGTGTTAGAAATGTGGTGGTTCTAGGTATTGTTCATATGGTGGTTGGTATGGTGGATATGAGTTAGGATCATATGGAGGTGAATGGTGGTATGAGGCTTGTGAGTATGATGGTTGAGGGCTATATTGTAGAAGGGGTTCATAGGCATATGGTGGAGATTGTTGGTAATCACAAGGAGGTCCACTATAGCCATTTGATTGGTATACATCTTGGAATGGGTCTTGCTCATAGCACATTTAGGAAGGTTGTTGCCAAGAGGGTTGATCAAATCCTTGAGGCTCCTCTCATCTTTGATTGTTCCATCCTTGATGCATGTTGTCATTGTAATTTCCATCTCCTACAACATAGTTGTAACTAAACTCATAGCCAAAAGGGTGAGAATTTATAGTGGCAAGAGAAAATAAAAACAAATATTGATAAGAACTAATAAAAACTAACTCCTAAAGCAAGTAAAAACTAACAAAGAAGCATATTCACAATATTAACATATATACAATAGCCAATAACATAACACCATTGTAATTCCCCGGCAACGGTGCCAAAAATTTGATGGTGAGAATTTATACCGGTTCGGAATTTAACAAAATAATTTTGTTGTAAGCATAGCCCAAACCGATAATCGATGCTTACATCAAATTTTAAATATTTTGGTTGTCACAAGTACAAACCCCAATAAAAATTAACCGAAGTATTCAAACCTCGGGTCGTCTCACAAGGAATGGCAATGAAGTGATCAATTATTGGCTATGAAGGAACACGGGGAGTTTGATTGATAAAAGGGCAAGAAAATAAATGGCAAGGGAATAAAGCAACAAACGAATAATAAAAAGAGACATTCAGGGCAACGGTTGATAATTAAGGCTTTCTATCCTAGTCACTAATCATAACAATAATTAACAAGAATTTATCCTATTTAGTCAACTCCAACAATGGAAGAAAGTACAATGTTATCTTCACACGAGAGAAAGTCAAATAAGACTAGTTAATTTCAATCCAAAAATCCTAATCAACTTACTAATTGAATTAGCAAGAGATTAGAGTCAATGGAAATAATATTAACTAACAACTCTAGATCACTAATCTAAATTGGGTATTAATGACTCAAGATTGCCCAATTTCTCTTTCCAAGCCAAGAATGCTCAAAAACTACTCTAACATCCAACCAAGCATTTTGTCAAACACTTGGAAGGTATAAAAGGAAAGTATCATAAAATTTCAAGAATATTAAATCTACAACTACCCAATGCAAGAAATTAACAATAACAACTAAGAAAAGCACATTAAACATGAAATACCTCAAAATTACATTAAAGAGAATGGAAATTAACAAGAGTGAATGAACATAAAAAGTAAGCAAAATGAGAAATTAACAAGAAGAACTAAGAAAATCACAGCAATTAAAAAAGGAAAAGTGAAAGGAACTAGATGAAAACAAGAAATTAAACCTAGATCAAAGAAGGAAATTAACCTAAGAACCATAATTCTAGAGAGAAGAGGGAGCTTCTCTCTCTACAAAACTAACTAAAGCATCATCCTAGCTAAACTAATTGCTCCCCCTTTGTTCAATCTTGAGTTTTGCATCAAATAGACTCAGAAATGAGTTGGATCTGGGCCTGGAAAGCTTAGAAATCGCCCCCAGCGAATTCACTTTAAGTGAGTCACGTGCCGCTCGTCACGCGTGCGTGTGGCTTTGCAAATGTCCTTCTCATAAATACGAGTGGATGACGCGTGCGCGTAGCCTTCAAATCTTCAAATGCTCATTTCTTCATGAATTCTCCACTTTGCATGCTTTTCTCTTCACTTCTTCAATCTAATACTTGACTTATGAACCTGAAATCACTCAACAAATATATCAAGGCATCGAATGGAATTAAGGTGAATTAAATTTAGATATTTTAAGGAATAAAAAGCATGTTTTCACACTTAAGCACAAATTTAGGAAGAATTACAAAACCATGCTATTTCATTGAATAAATGTGAGATAAGTTGATAAAATCCCCCCAAATTAAGCACAATATAAACCACAAAATTGGGGTTTATCATCCTTCCATGTCCAACAACACAAAGTCAGTGGCAAAAGCAAATGGTCCCACCTTGACAATCATGTCTTCAATTACTCCCGATGGTATCTAAATAGAACCATCAGCAAGTTGAAGACATATACGGGTTGGTTTGACTTCATCAGTCAAATAAAGCTTCTTTATTAATGAAGCAGGTATTAGGTTGATGCTTGCTCCAAGGTCACATAGAGCTGTCGTTGTACAAGCATCACCTAGGGTGCATGGTATCATAGAGCTTCCAGGATCCTTAAGTTTCTCTAGTAAGCTATCCTGAATGATTACACTGCACTCTTCAGTGAGGAGGACTATTTGTGTCTCTCTCCAACCCTTCTTATGACTTAGATTGTCCTTCATAAACTTAGCATAAGAAGGTATCTGTTCATAAGCCTCTGCAAAAGGGATCTTTATCTCTAATATTTTGAGATGCTCTGCAAAGCGGGAAAACTATTTATCCCTTTCCTCTTGAAAGAGTTTATGAGGAAATGACATCTTAACCTTGTATTCATCAACCAAGGTTGATGAAGGCCGAATGCCATGTGAGTTGGAAGGGGGGTTACCAGCTTGCTTAGGAGGGTTGTTATTAGTCTGTGACTGACCTGCTTTGCATGGGCGTTCAATGCCTATGCTGCTGCCCCCTTGGGCATTTGAACGCCCAGTCTCTGCCCTTTCCTGGCGTTTAACACCAAGAGGGATATCTCTTTGGGTGTTTGAATGCCCAGTCTCTACCCTTTCCTAGCGTTCAACGCCAAGAGGGATACCTCTCTGGCCGTTTGAAAGCCCAGAGTCATCTTGTGTAGAGACCTGGTTATCCTCTATAGGCTTTTTGTTCTTATTTTGCTGAGGTTGGGTGCTTAAGGATTTCCCACTGATAAACTCCAGTTTTAGGGTTTATCTTGTGTAGAATTTGGGGGGTTTTATTAATATTCTTTCACATTTATTCATATAAAATGCATAGTTTTATGTCTCCTTCCTAATTTTGCTTCGTAGTTGAAAACATGCTTCTTTGACCTTAAAAATGCTATATTTTAATCCTCTTCTATTTCCATTCAATGCCGTGATATGTTTGTTAAGTGATTTCAGAGTTTATAGGGCAAGAATGGCCTAGAAGAGAGAAAGGAAGCATGCATAAGTGGAAGAAACATAAGGATTGGAGCTTTGGAAAGTTGGCTGCGACGCGCACGCGTGGCTAATGTGCACATGTGGGAGCATGGTTCTAGGATTGGCGCGCAAAAGTTGACGCATTCACATGGCTGAGCAGAAATCCCATCGACGCATATGTGCGCCAGACGCGTACGCGTGGCTTGCAAAACTCAGATGATGCGCAAGCGTAGCCGACGCACACGCGTGACGCTCGGCACGTGACATCATTAATGAACTCATGGATGGCTGGTACACGAATTGTGAATCACACTTTTCACAAATCGTACAACTAACCAGCAAGTGCACTGGGTCGTCCAAGTAATACCTTATGTGAGTAAGGGTCGAGTCCCACGAAGATTGTTGGCTTGAAGCAATCTATTGTTATCTTGTAACTCTTTGTCAGGATATCAATTATATTTATCAGTTTGAATTGCGAGAAATAAAAGAGCATGAAATAAATACTTGTTCTGCAGTAATGGAGAATATGTTGGAGTTTTGGAGATGCTTTGTCTTCTGAATCTCTGCTTTCCTTCTGTCTTCTTCTTCACGCACGCAAGGTTCTTCCTATGGCAAGCTGTATGTTGATGGATCACCGTTGTCAATGGCTACCATCCGTCCTCTCAATGAAAATGGTCCAGGTGCGCTGTCACCGCCTGGCTAATCATCTGTTGGTTCTCACTCATGCTGGAATAGAATCCGTTGGTCTTTTTGCGTCTGTCACTACGCCCAACCTGTGTGAGTTTGAAGCTCGTCACAGTCATTCAATCCTTGAATCCTACTCAGAATACCACAGACAAGGTTTAGACCTTTCGGATTCTCAAGAATGCTGCCAATGGATTCTAGCTTATACCACGAAGATTCTGATTAAGGAACCCAAGAGATACTTATTCAATCTAATGTAGAACGGAGGTGGTTGTCAGGCACGCGTTCATAGGTTGAGAATGGTGATGAGTGTCACGGATCATCACATTCATCATATATTGATGTGCGAATAAATATCTTAGATAGAAACAAGCATGTTTGAATGGAAAATAGAAGTAATTGTATTAATTCATCGAGACACAGTAGAGCTCCTCACCCCCAACAATGGAGTTTAGAGACTCATGCCATCAAAGAGTACAAAGTTCAGATCTAAAATGTCATGAGATGCAAAATAAATCTCTAAAAGTTGTTTAAATACTAAACTAGTAACCTAGGTTTACAGAAAATGAATAAACTAAGATAGATGGTGTAGAAATCCACTTCTGGGGCCCACTTGGTGTGTGCTGGGGCTGAGACTTAAGCTTTACACATGCCTAGGCTGTTTCTGGAGTTAAACGCTAGGTTGTAACCTGTTTCTGGCGTTTAACTCCAATTTGTAACCTGTTTCTGGCGTTTAACGCCAGACTACAACATGGAACTGGCGTTGAATGCCAGTTTACGTCATCTATCCTTGAGCAAAGTATAAACTATTATATATTGCTGGAAAGCCCAGGATGTCTACTTTCTAACGCAATTGAGAGCGTGCCAATTGGACTCTTGTAGCTCTAGAAAATCCATTCCGAGTGCAGAGAGGTCAGAATCCAACAGCATCAGCAGTTCTTTTTTAGCCTGAATCAGATTTTTGTTCAGCTCCCTCAATTTCAGCCAGAAAATACCTGAAATTACAGAAAAACACACAAACTCATAGTAAAGTCCAAAAATATGAATTTTGCCTAGAAACTAATGAAAATATACTAAAAACCAATTAAAACATACTAAAAACTACATGAAATTAACCCCAAAAAGCGTATAAAATATCTGCTCATCACAACACCAAAATTAAACTGTTGCTTGTCCCCAAGCAACTAGACAAATAAAATAGAATACAAATAAGTCAAGAAGCAATAATATTTAAAATTTTTTTGTTTTTTGATTGAAGCTCAGATTCTAATTAGATGAGCGGGACTAGTAGCTTTTTGCTTCCGAACAGTTTTGGCATCTCACTTTATCCATTGAAGCTCAGAACGATTGACATCTATAGGAACTTAGAATTCAGATTGTGTTATTGATTCTCCTAGTTCAGTATGTTGATTCTTGAACACAGCTACTTTATGAGTCTTGGCCGTGGCCCTAAGCACTTTGTTTTCCAGTATTACCACCGGATACATAAATGCCACAGACACATAATTGGGTGAACCTTTTCAGATTGTGACTCAGCTTTGCTAAAGTCCCCAATTAGAGGAGTCCAGGGTTCTTAAGCACACTCTTCTTTTTGCTTTGGACCTTGACTTTAACCGCTTGGTCTCAAGTTTTCACTTGACACCTTCACGCCATAAGCACATGGTTAGGGACAGCTTGGTTTTAGCCGCTTAGGCCAGGATTTGATTCCTTTAGGCCCTCCTATCCACTGATGCTCAAAACCTTGGATCCTTTTTATTACCCTTGCCTTTTGGTTTTAAGGGCTATTGGCTTTTTCTGCTTGCTTTTTCTTTTTCTTTTTCTTTTATTTTTGCCATTTTTTTTCTGCAAGCCTTTGTATTCACTGCTTTTTCTTGCTTCAAGAATCATTTTTATGATTTTTCAGATTATCAAATAACATTTCTCCTTTTTCATCATTCTTTCAAGAGCCAACATATTTAACATTCATAAACATCAAATTCAAAAGACATATGCACTGTTCAAGCATTCATTCAGAAGACAAAAAGCATTGCCACCACATGTAAATAATTAGAATTTTTCTTATTAAAAACTCAAAAAATATTGCCTCCTTATTCTAAAGAAAATCTGCTATTTTATTCATGTTTAATGATGATGAGAAAAATAAATTATAGCTTAATTGGAGATAAAATCAGAACATAGATACTAATTACTACTACTCATATATAACTTCTAAGGTAAAACTCAAATAAGAACAATTATCACAGAGTTAAGACTAAGATTAGAACTCAACAACCTTGAATTTGGGAGGTGGATGCCTCTTTAGTCTGTGGAGTGCTTGGCCCTTCAAGAGATAGTTTCTGATGCTATAATTCCTTCAGTTCACGCCCTTGCTCTTCTTGTTCTCTAAGCAATTTGCAAAGCATGCTGTTTTGATTTTGCTGTTCTTCCTTCAGTTGATCTACAGCTTCTTGCAACTTGGTGACAGATGCTTCTAGGCGCTCCCAGTATTCAATTTGAGGGATTTTCGGGAGGAACTCCTCTGCTTTTCTCTTGATAGGGTTGTCCTGCACTTGTTGTCCTTCCATAGACTTTTTGGTAATTGGTTGCTCAACTGAGATATACTTATCTACTCCCATATTTATCCCAGCATCTTTACATAACAGAGAAACTAAGCTTGGATAGGCCAATTTGGCATCCTTGGAGTTCTTGTTTGCAATTTTGTAAAGCTCACAAGCAATCAGCTGATGAACTTTCACTTCTTTTTCCAGCATAATGCAATGAATCATCACTGCTCTTCTGATGGTGACTTCAGAGCGGTTGCTAGTGGGCAGTATAGAGCGCCCAATGAAGTCCAGCCAGCCTCTGGCGACTGGTTTGAGATCTCCTCTCTTGAGTTGGTTCGGGGCACCCTTTGTGTTGGTTGTCCACTTGGCTCCAGGGAGGCATATGTCCTCTAGGATTTTATCCAAGCCTAGGTTTGATCTCATCATTCTCCTATTAAAGGAGTCTGGGTCATCTTCAGTTGAGGCAGCTTGAAGATCTCCCTTATTTTATCAGGGTGGGTGTGAACAACCTTCCCTCTGACCAAAGTTCTATAGTCATAGAATGTGGTTCCAGCTATCCTCTGCCTGTTCATCTGCCATAGATTGGCATAGAATTCCTGAACCATGTTTCTTTCCACCTTTGTTTCAGGATTAGCTAGGACTTCCCATCTCCTGTTTCGAATTTGCTCTTGGATCTCCGGATATTCATCTTCTTTCAGATCGAATTTAACTTCCGGGATCACTGACCTTAGACTCATTATTTTGTAAAAATGGTCTGAATGTTCTTTGGTTATGAACTTCCCTTGATTCCAAAGTGGTTTTGGAATATTCTCTTTCTTTCCTCTTGAGTCGGTTTGTTTTCCCTTAGGAGCCATGATCTTAGTGGGTATTGGTTTAGTGATCACGGATAAACACATCAAACTTAGAGGTTTGCTTGTTTTCAAGCAAAAGAAAGCAAAGGAGAGGGAAAGAGGGAGAGCCAAGCGCAACTTGTGGAGGAGAGGGGGAGAGGCCGAACCAATATTTAAAGGGAATGGGGGGTGGGTTTCGAAAATTATTTGAAAAAGATATGATAGAAAAAGTGATTTGGAAAAGATAAGTATGATAGTAAAAGATGTGATTTAAAATTGAAAAGATATGAAAGATATTTGAAAAAGATAAATCTGAATTTTGAAAAAGATGATGTGAAGATTTGAAAAAGATATTGATGAGTTGAAAAGATTTGAGAAGGAAAAGAGATAGATTATTTTGAAAAGGATTTGAAAATAATTTGAAGGGGATTAAGAAAAAGGGTTTATGAATTAAGATACATTTGATATCTTTTGAAAAAGGATTTGAAAAATTAGGATTTGTAACATGTTTGTGAAAGAAATCATGAATTGAAAACGAAATTGCCTACCCCCCACAATCCTGGCGTTAAACGCCCAACTGCTGCATGTTTTGGGCGTTTAATGCCCAGTTGCTGCTTGGTTTGGGCGTTTAACGCCCAGCTGTTGCTTCTAGCTGGCGTTAAACGCCAAAAACCCTTTTGTCACTGGGCGTTTTTCTGAACGCCCAGGATGCTGTAAATCTGGCGTTAAATGCCCAGAAGTTGCTTCTTTTTGGCGTTTAACGCCCAGATGGCTATATTTACTGGCGTTAAATGCCCAGTAGATGCTTCTTTTGGGCGTTTAACGCCCGGTTGTGTTTCTTACTGGCGTTTTCTTGCCAGTAAGCTCCTTTTTCCTGTTTTGTGCTCTGAATTCTTCTGTAACCCTGTGGACTTATGCAATTGATTCTTTACCTTGTTAATATTAAGCTCATATAAATAAAATGAGGAATAAAATAAAATAAAATAACAGAAAAAGTTTTGCTAATGGCTGGGTTGCCTCCCAGCAAGCGCTTCTTTATTGTCTTTAGCTGGACCTTTGCTGAGCTTTTAATCTAGCCTCATCCTTGAGCACTCTTGCTCAACATTGCCTTCAAGATAGTGCTTGATTCTCTGTCCATTAACAATGAACTTCTTATCAGAATCAATGTCTTGAAGCTCCATATAACCATATGGTGATACACTTGTAATCACATATGGTCCCCTCCACCGGGATTTCAGTTTCCCGGGGAATAGCCTGAGCCTAGAGTTAAACAACAGAACCTTTTTGTCCTGGTTCAAAGACTCTAGATGACAGCTTTCTGTCATGCCACCTTTTTTATTTCTCTTTATAAAGCTTGGCATTTTCGAAAGCAGTGAGTCTAAATTCCTCTAGCTCATTCAGTTGGAGCAATCTTTTTTCTCCAGCTAATTTGGCATCAAAGTTTAGGAATCTGGTTGCCTAGTAGGCCTTATGTTCCAGTTCCACGGGCAGATGACAGGCCTTACAATACACAAGCTGGTATGGAGAGGTCCCTATAGGAGTCTTGAATGCTGTTCTGTAAGCCCACAGAGCATCATCCAAGCTTCTTGCCCAATCCTTTCTACGAGTACTTACAGTCCGTTCCAGGATTCTTTTTAGTTCTTTGTTAGAAACTTCAGCTTGTCCATTTGTCTATGGATGATATGGAGTCGCCACCTTATGGCGAATCCCATACCAGACCATGGCAGAGTAAAGCTGTTTGTTGCAGAAGTGAGTGCCCCCATCACTGATTAGTACTCTAGGGACACCAAACCTGCTGAAGATATATTTCTGGAGGAACTTCAGCACTGTTTTAGTATCATTGGTGGGTGTAGCAACGGCCTCTACCCATTTTGATACATAGTCGACTGCCACCAGAATATAAGTGTTTGAGTATGATGGTGGGAAGGGTCCCATGAAGTCAATTCCCCATACATCAAACAACTCAATCTCTAAGATTCCCTGTTGAGGCATAGCGTAACCATGAGGCAGATTACCAGCTCTTTGGCAACTGTCACAGTTACGTACAAACTCTCGGGAATCCCTATAGAGTGTAGGCCAGTAGAAGCCACATTGGAGGACCTTGGTGGCTGTTCGCTCACCTCCGAAATGGCCTCCATATTGTGATCCATGGTAATGCCATAAGATCCTCTGTGCTTCTTCTCTAGGCACACACCTACGGATTATTCCGTCTGCACATCTCTTAAAGAGATAGGGTTCATCCCACAAGTAGTAATTTGCATCAGTAATTAATTTTTTCTTTTGTTGCCTGCTGTACTCCTTGGGTATGAACCTTGCAGCTTTATAGTTTGCAATATCTGTAAACCATGGTGTTTCCTGAATGGCAAACAAATGCTCATCTGGAAAGGTCTCAGAGATCTCAATAGATGGGGAAACTCCCCTTCTACTGGTTCTATCCGGGACAGATGATCAGCCACTTGGTTCTCTGTCCCTTTTCTGTCTCTTATTTCTATATCAAACTCTTGCAGAAGCAACACCCATCTTATGAGCCTGGGTTTTGAATCCTGCTTTGTGAGTAGATATTTGAGAGTAGCATGGTCAGTGTACACAATCTCTTTTGATCCTACTAAGTATGATCTAAACTTGTCAATGGCATAAACCACTGCAAGCAATTGTTTTTCTGTGGTTGTGTAATTTTTCTGGGCATCATTTAAAACACGGCTAGCATAATAAATGACATGCAGAAGCTTGTCATGCCTCTGCCCCAGTACTGCACCAATGGCGTGGTCACTAGCATCACACATTAATTCAAATGGTAAAGTCCAGTCTGGTACAGAAATAACTGGTGCTGTGACCAGCTTAGCTTTCAGAGTCTCAAACGCTTGCAGACACTATGTGTCAAACACAAATGGCGTGTCAGCAGCTAGCAGATTGCTCAGGGGTTTTGCAATTTTTGAAAAATCCTTTATAAACCTCCTGTAGAATCCTGCATGCCCCAGAAAGCTTCTAATTGCCTTAACATTAGCAGGTGGTGGTAATTTTTCAATTACTTCCACTTTAGCTTGATCCACCTCTATCCCCTTGTTTGAAATTTTATGCCCAAGGACAATTCCTTCAGTCACCATAAAGTGACATTTTTCCCAGTTTAAAACTAGGTTGGTCTCTTGGTATCTTTTCAGAACAAGTGCTAAATGGTCAAGGCAGGAGCTGAATGAGTCTCCAAATACTGAAAAGTCATCCATGAAGACTTCTAGAAATTTCTCTACCATATCAGAGAAGATAGAGAGCATGCACCTCTGAAAGGTTGCAGGTCATTACACAGACCAAAAGGCATTCTTCTGTAAGCAAATACTCCAGAAGGACATGTGAATGCTGTTTTCTCTTGGTCCTGAGGATCTACTGCAATTTGGTTGTAACCTGAATAGCCATCCAAAAAGCAGTAATATTCATGACCTGCTAGTCTCTCTAGCATCTGGTCTATGAATGGTAAAGGAAAATGATCCTTTCTGGTGGCTGTATTGAGCCTTCTGTAGTCAATACACATGCGCCACCCTGTAATTGTTCTTGTAGGAACCAGTTCATTTTTTTCATTATGAACCACTGTCATGCCTCCCTTCTTGGGAACAACTTGAACAGGGCTCACCCAAGGGCTATCAAAAATAGGATAAATAATTTCAGCCTCCAGTAATTTGGTGACCTCTTTCTGCACCACTTCCTTCATAGCTGGATTTAACCACCTCAGTGGTTGAACCACTGGCTTAGCATCATCCTCCAATAGGATTTTGTGCATGCATCTAGCTGGGCTTATGCCCTTAAGGTCACTTATGGACCACCCGAGAGCTGTCTTGTGTGTCCTTAGCACTTGAATTAGTGCTTCCTCTTTTAGTGGATTTAAAGAAGAGCTTATGATCACTGGAAAAGTGTCACCTTCTCCCAGAAATGCATATTTCAAGGATGGTGGTAATGGCTTGAGCTCGGGTTTAGGAGGTTTCTCCTCTTCTTGAGGAAGACTCAGAGGCTCTTTCAATTCCTCTGAACCCTCCAAATCAGGCTGAACATCTTTAAAGATGTCTTCCATCTCTGATTCGAGACTCTCAGCAATGTTGACCTTCTCTACCAAAGTGTCAATGAGATCAACTTTCATGCACTCTTTTGGTGTGTCTGGATGCTGCATGGCTTTGACAGCATTCAACTTAAACTCATCATCATTGACTCTCAGGGTTACTTCCCCCTTTTGGACATCAATGAGAGTTTGTCCAGTTGCTAGGAAAGGTCTTCCTAGAATGAGAGTAGCACTCTTGTGCTCCTCCATTTCCAGCACTACAAAGTCAGTGGGAAAGGCAAATGGCCCAACTCTGACAATCATGTCCTCAATCACGCCTGATGGGTATTTAATGGAGCTATCAGCAAGTTGGAGACATATCCGGATTGGTTTAACTTCTTCAGTTAAACCAAGCTTTCTGATAGTGGATGCAGGTATTAGGTTGATGCTTGCCCTAAGATCACATAAAGTTGTCTTGGTGCAATTACCCTCTAATATGCATGGTATTAGAATGCTTCCGGGATCTTTAAGCTTTTCTGGAAAGCTTTTCAGAATGACTGCACTGCATTCTTTAGTAAAGAGAACTCTTTCAGTTTCTCTCCAATCCTTCTTATGACTCAAGATCTCCTTCATGAACTTGGCATAAGAAGGTATTTGCTCAAGTGCCTCTGCAAATGGAATCTTTATTTCAAGAGTCCTGAGATAATCTGCAAAGCGAGCAAATTGCTTATCCTGCTCCTCTTGGCGGAGTTTTTGAGGATAAGGTATCTTGGCTTTATATTCCTCAACCTTAGTTGCTGCAGGTTTATTTCCTACAGAGGTGGTTGGAGAAGCCTTTTTAGAGGGGTTGTTATCAGCACTTGTGTGTGTCTGATCCCTCACTGGCATTTGAATGCCAGGGTTAGAAGCTGGAGTGGCATTGGATGCCAACTCCTTACTTGTTCCTGGCATTTGAATGCCAGAACTGAGCTTTCATTGGGCGTTTGACGCCAAATCCTTGCCTGTTTCTGGCGTTTGAACGCCAGAGTTATTCCTCTCTGGGCTCTTACTGTCCTCAGAGGGATTTTGGATAGCAGGTTGTTCATTTCTTGGCTTCCTGCTACCTTGAAGTGAGGTATTTAATGTTTTCCCACTTCTTAATTGAATTGCTTGGCACTCTTCCGTTATTTGTTTTGATAACTGCTGTTCTGTTTGCTTCAACTGTACTTCCATATTCAGATTAGCTATTCTTGTGTCTTATAGTATCTTCTTGAATTCGGCTAGCTGTTTTGTTAGAAAGTCTAATTGCTGATTGAATTCAGTAATTTGTTCTGCAGGACTGACTTCAACAGCTACTGTTTTAGCCTCTTCTTTTGTGGAAAATTCACTGCTTAGGCACAGATGCTGATTTCTGGCAACTATATCAATAAGTTCTTGAGCCTCTTCAATTGTCTTTCTCATGTGTATAGATTCACCAGCTGAGTCATCTAGAGAAATTTGAGCTTTTTCTGTAAGCCCATAATAGATGATGTCTAATTGCATCCATTCTGAAAATATTTTAGAGGGGCATTTTCTTAACATCTCTCTGTATCTCTCCCAGGCATCATAAAGAGATTCATTATCTCCTTGTTTAAAGCCTTGGATGTCCAGCCTTAGCTGTGTCATCCGTTTTGGATGGAAGTATTGATTCAGAAATTTTTCTGACAGTTGTTTCCATGTCCTTATGCTAGCTTTAGGTTGGTTATTTAACCACCTCTTAGCTTGGTCTTTTACAGCAAATGGAAACAGTAATAATCTGTAGACATCCTGATCTACTTCCTTATCATGTACTGTGTCAGCAATTTGTAAAAACTGTGCCAGAAACTCTGTAGGTTCTTCCTGTGGAAGACCGAAATACTGGCAACTTTGCTGCAACATGATAATGAGCTGAGGATTCAACTCAAAGCTACTGACTCCAATGGAGGGTATACAGATACTGCTCCCATATGAAGCAGTAGTGGGGTTAGCATATGACCCCAGAGTCCTCTTGGACTGTTCATTTTCACTTAGGTCCATGATGGAGAAAAGGGAATTGATATGAATAGCAAATAGAATATAATTTTTTTATTTTTATTTTTATTTTTGTAAAAAAGGAACAAATAAATAAATAATAAAAGAAAAGAGAATAAAATAGTTTGAAATTAAATATAGAATTCAAAAATTAAGAACAAAAAAATTTAAGACTAAAATAATTACTTAATTAAGAAGATTTAAAAAATTTTGGATATGATTTTTGAAAAAGATTTTAAATTTTGAAATAAAAATCTGAATTTTAAAAGTAATTTTCGAAAATTCACTTTAAAATAGAGAGAAAAGATATTTTTGAATTTAATGAGGAAAGAGAAAAATAATAAAATGGCACAAAATTTAAAATTTTTAGATCTACTGCTCCTTATTTTCGAAAATTTTGGAAGGAAAATACCAAGGAACACCAAACTTAAAAATTTTAAGATCAAGACACAAGGAAGACTCAAGAACACCTTGAAGACTCACAAGAACAACAAGAACATGAAGAAAGAACACCAAACTTAAAATTTTTAGAAAATCACAATAAAATTTTCGAAAACTAAAGCAAAGTTAACAAGAAAATACCAAACTTAAAGTTTGGCACAAGATTTATTCAAAGAAAAAATATTTTTGAAAAAGTTTTAAAAAGAAGATAGCCAATTACCAAGAACATAAGCACAACGCTCTAACTAATTGAGCTATAAATTTAACGTGTTTTAATAAGGTATTTAATAAATAAAGATTTTTTTTTGAAAACTGATATTTTGAAAAAGCACAAGAAAAATAAGAAAAATCACAAAACAAGAAAAACTAAAGATCAAACAAGGAAAATAAACAAGAACAACTTGAAGATTAAGAAAGAACAATGAACACAATTTCGAAAATTTAAAAGAAAATAAAATAAAAAAAATTGACACCAAACTTAAAATATGAAACTAAACTCAAACAGAAAAACTCAATTATTAGTTTATAAAAATTTTCGAAAAATTTAAAAAGAGAAAATAAGGATTTATAAAAAAGAAATTTCAACCAAAAACAATAATAGAAGACTCTAAACCAAAAAGAAAAATTTTTCCTAATCTAAGCAACAAAATAAACCGTCAGTTGTCCAAACTTGAACAATCCCCGGCAACGGTGCCAAAAACTTGGTGAACGAATTGTGAATCACACTTTTCACAACTCGTACAACTAACCAGCAAGTGCACGGGGTCGTCCAAGTAATACCTTACGTGAGTAAGGGTCGAATCCCACGAAGATTGTTGGCTTGAAGCAATCTATGGTTATCTTGTAACTCTTAGTCAGGATATCAATTATATTTATCAGTTTGAATTGCGAGAAATAAAAGAGCATGAAATAAATACTTGTTCTGCAGTAATGGAGAATATGTTGGAGTTTTGGAGATGCTTTGTCTTCTGAATCTCTGCTTTTGCCATGTCTTTTTCTTCACGCACGCAAGGTTCCTCCTATGGCAAGCTGTATGTTGGTGGATCACCGTTGTCAATGGCTACCATCCGTCCTCTCAGTGAAAATGGTCCAGGTGCGCTGTCAACGCCCGATGGTTCTCACTCATGCTGGAATAGGATCCGTTGGTCCTTTTGTGTCTGTCACTACGCCCAACCTGTGTGAGTTTGAAGCTCGTCACAGTCATTCAATCCTTGAATCCTACTCAGAATACCATGGACAAGGTTTAGACTTTTCGGATTCTCAAGAATGCTGCCAATGGATTCTAGCTTATACCACGAAGATTCTGATTAAGGAACCCAAGAGATACTTATTCAATCTAATGTAGAACGGAGGTGGTTGTCAGGCACGCGTTCATAGGTTGAGAATGGTGATGAGTGTCACAGATCATCACATTCATCATATTGAAGTGCGAATAAATATCTTCGATACAAACAAGCGTGTTTGAATGGAAAACAGAAGTAATTGTATTAGTTCATCGAGACACAGTAGAGCTCCTCACCCCCAACAATGGAGTTTAGAGACTCATGCCGTCAAAGAGTACAAAGTTCAGATCTAAAATGTCATGAGATGCAAAATAAATCTCTAAAAGTTGTTTAAATACTAAACTAGTAACCTGGGTTTACAGAAAATGAATAAACTAAGATAGATGGTGCAGAAATCCACTTCTGGGGCCCACTTGGTGTGTGCTGGGGCTGAGACTTAAGCTTTACACGTGCCTAGGCTGTTTCTGGAGTTAAACGCCAGGTTGTAACCTGTTTCTGGCGTTTAACTCCAATTAGTAACCTGTTTCTGGCGTTTAACGCCAGACTGCAACATGGAACTGGAGTTGAACGCGAGTTTACGTCATCTATCCTTGAGCAAAGTATGGACTATTATATATTGATGGAAAGCCTTGGATGTCTACTTTCCAACGCAATTGAGAGCGTGCCAATCGGACTCCTGTAGCTCTAGAAAATCCATTCCGAGTGCAGAGAGGTCAGAATCCAACAGCATCAGCAGTCCTTTTTCAGCCTGAATCAGATTTTTGTTCAGCTCCCTCAATTTCAGCCAGAAAATACCTGAAATTACAGAAAAACACACAAACTCATAGTAAAGTCCAGAAATATGAATTTTGCCTAGAAACTAATGAAAATATACTAAAAACCAATTAAAACATACTAAAAACTACATGAAATTAACCCCAAAAAGCGTATAAAATATCCGCTCATCAATGGCAATTTCTGAGGAGCTCCAGGCCCAAAATCAACTTGATTCTGCATGGAAAAGACCTAGGAATTGAGGGAGGAAAGGGGGGTTTCACACATTAGATAATTTTAGCTAGTTTTTGAGTTTATGTTTCTAGAGAGAAAAATTCTCACTTCTCTCTAGGTTTTAGCCTTCTCAAATTCAATTTCACTTGGATCCTTTGGTTAGATCTGTTTTGAATTCAATTTACATTATTTTAATTTTTAGATCTCATTCTCCTACTCTCATTTAGTGTTCTTGTTATTCTAGTTACTTTGGATCTTGGATTTGGATCTTGTTTACATTGATTTCTATTAATGCATTGAGGAATTTCATGTTCATTGTTGTTAATTGCTTTATTGTTGTTAATTGTTTGTAGTAGATAGCTTTAGTTTGAATTCTCTTCTCAATTACACAATGTCTTTCATTTTTGCTCACCAAGTATTTGAAGAAATGTCAATTATAGTTATGGAGTAGATTTTCACTCTTAGTTTGGGGGTTGGGTAATTGGAGACAATTGAATGGTCAAAGTATTTTGTTGATTGACAATTGGAAATTGCTAGTTGATTTGAATGCCACTAAAGCTAGTCTTTCCTTAGGATTTAACTAGGACTTGTGGACTCAAATTGATTATCTCCACTTGATTTTTCTTCATAGTTAGAGGTTAACTAAGTGGAGCAATAGCCAATTATTGTCATAATTGATGGAGGCAATGATGATAGGAATTCCAATTCTTACCCCAAGCCAAGGATTTTACATTGATTGATTGTCATTCACCCTTGTTAGTTTAATTTCTTAGTTTCCTTAGTCCAATTGTTAGTTGCTCATTGTTTTAATTCAGGTTCATTTACTTTTCTTATGTTCAACTCCAAAATACCAAGAGAACTCCTAACCAATGATGTGCATCTTAGGGCAACTCCGAGGGAGAACGATCCCGGATTCTACTCCCGATCATTGATTTTGAATTGTGGTGACACATTTTCTAAATTTGGTGCAGGATAGCTTGTTGGTTTAGACTATACTCATGACGGAATTTATTGGTAAATTCTAGACCGACAAATATTTCACATCACCCACTCCTCAGTTGAATAGCCTGACATTCTTCTGTTATCTGCTTAGACAACTGCTGCCTTGTTTGGCTCAGCTGGGCTTCTACATTCCTGTTAGAAGCCTAATTTTCTCGCAAAGCCTCTTGCAAGTCCAGTAGTTGCTAGGCAAAGGTGTGCAGTTGCTGAGTCAATGGGCCATCTTGTTCTGGAGGGTTAGGTTCAGTAGCTACTGCCTTAACCTCTCCTTTTATAGAAGGCTCAGCAGATGAGTAGAGATGCTGATTAGTGGCAACTATCTCAATAAGTTCTTGAGCTTCTCCTATGCTCTTTCTCATGTGTATAGAACCACTAGCAAAGTGGTCTAAAGACATTCTAGTCATGTATGAAAGTCCATAGTAGAAGATGTCTAATTGTACCCATTCTGAAAATATTTCAGTGGGACATGTTCTTAATATCCTTCTATACCTTTCCCATGCATCATAAAGAGATTCACTATCTCCTTGTCTGAAGCCTTGGATGTCCAACCTCAGCTGGGTCATCTGTCTTAGGGAAAAGTATTGATTTAAAAACTTGTCTACTAACTTTTTCCAAGTTTTTAAACTAGCTTTAGGCTGGTTATCCAACCACCTTTTTGCCTGGTCCTTTACAGCAAAAGGAAAAAGCAGTAATCTGTAGACATCTTGGTCTACTCCTTCACTGTGTACTGTGTCAGCAATCTTTAAGAAATCTGTTAGAAACTTTGTAGGTTCTTCTTGAGAAAGCCCAGAATACTGGCCAGTTCTGCTGCACTAGAGTAATAAGTTGAGGGTTCACTTCAAAGCTGCTAGCTCTGATGTGAGGTATACTAATACTTCTTCTGTAAAAGTCAGCAGTGGGATTTGTATAAGATCCTAGAGTTCTTCTGAACTCTTTATTCCCATTTGGATTCATGATTTAGAAAGGTAGATGATGAAGAAGGAAGAATGAAGATAGAAGAGGTAGAAGGAGAAATAGAAGTAGAGAAGATAAACAATAATTAAAATATTTTTTATTTTATTTATTTATTTAGACCAAAATTAAAATTAATTAATTAAAAGAAATTAAAAATTAATTATTGAAAATTAGAAAAAAAAGAGAGAGAAAAAGAACAAAAATTTTCGAGAATAGAAGAGAGAAGAGTTAGTTAGGAAGTTTTGAAAAAGAAGAGAGGGAAGATATGTAATTAATTACAAAGAGATTTGAATTTAAGATTTGAAATTTGAAAATTAAAATTGAAATTTTGAATTTGAAATTTTGAATTTTGAAAATTTGAATTTTGAAATCTGAAATTTGAATTTTAAATTTTGAAATTTGAATTTTTAAATTTTGAAAAAGAATTGAAATTTGAAAAGATATAATTTTGAAAATTGAAATTTGAAATTTAAATTTTGGATTTTGAAATTGAATTTTGAAAGTTGAAATTTTAAATTTGAAATAAGATAAGAAAAGAATTTTGATAAAGATATGATTTTTGAAAAAGATAAGATTTTTAATTTTGAAAAGATTTGATTTTTGAAAATTAAAAACTAAGATAAGATAAGATAAAAATTTAAAAATAAAAATCTGAATTTTTAACTTAAAAATTTCGAAAATATGGTTAGAATAAAAATAGAAAAGATATTTTTTTATTTTTGAATTTAATGATGAAAGAGAAAAACAAGTAAAAGACTCAAGACTTAAAATTTTTAGATCTAATGCCCTTAATTTTCGAAAATATTTGGAGTAAAACACAAAGGAAAAACCAAACACACAAGATGACACTAATTTTAAGATAAAAAAAATTTAAGATCAAACACAAGAAATACAAGAACACTTTGAAGACTAACAAGAACACAAAGAACAAGACTCAAAAACTCAAAGAAGACAAGAACATGTAAAGAACACCAAACTTAAAACTTTTGACCATCAATCATAAAATTTTCGAAAAATTGAAAGAAAAACACAAGAAAACACCAAACTTAAGATTTTTAGAAAATCAAACACAAATTTTCGAAAAATATAAAGAAAATAAACAAGATGACACTAATTTTAATAGAATTTTAGAAGAAGATCTCAGAATTTTTGGAACTGGAAAGCAGGAACATGCAAGACTCACTACCAAGAACAAGGATTAAACAAAGAAAAGAAAAATAATTTTTGAAAAAGATTTTAAAATTTTTGAAAAAAATTTAGGAAGGAGACAACAAAAATTAAAAGACTCAAATAAAAAATAAAAATTACCTGATCTAGGGAGCAAGACAATTCGTCAGTTTGTCCAAACTCGAACAATCCCTGGCAACGGCACCAAAAACTTGGTAACACGAATCCCCACACCTTCGTACTGTTGTACCAACAAGTGTACTGGATCGTCCAAGTAATACCTGAGCGAGTCAGGGTCAATCCCACGAGGATTGTTGCCTTGAAGCAAGCTATGGTCATCCTACAGGTCTTAGTCAGGCAGATGAAAGAGTAGAAGATGTTGGTATGTTATTTTTAATGGCATAAAAAGGAATAAAGGAAAGTAATAATTAGAACTCAGAAGTCGTGTAAACTGTGAAAAGAGGGATAGGAATGAGGTAAAGGATTGGAGTTGCTTAGTCTTTCTGAATTAATTCTAGTATCACTGTCTTCTCTGCTTGTGAATGACTTCTTCTATGCTAGGCTGTATGTGATCAATGCCATGGGCCATGGTCATTGATCTCCTCTACTACAGATTGAATGCCATTGGCCGTGGTCATCCAATCTGACGAAGGGTGAAGCGCTTAGCAGTCCATTCTCTTGGCGATCCTACTCAAAATGCCACAGACAAGGTCCAATCTTCCAGATCAGAGGATGCTGCTTTTTAAGATTCTAGCCTATACCACGTAGACCCTAATCTCCCCAAAAATTGGCTGAACTGGTGTCTCGAGAAGTCCCCAACAAAGTTGTGGATTAGCCATCTGAGAGATGCATAAACATAGCTGTTGGCTCATGATTTCCAGTCACATATTCACACGAATCCAAGTAGACACGGGTGTTTGTCAGGCACGTTCGTCTTAATGTGATGAACAAAGCTGAGTGTCTGATCATCCTATTCACCACGATGAAGATCGAGTATGCATCTTAGAAATAAATCAAACACGGATCGGAGAAGAAACAGTAATACTTTTATTAATTAATAGGACTCAGCAGGGCTCCTCCCCTCCACCTAGGAGGTTTAGAAATTCATACTGATCTATAATATAATGGCAAAACGTGTATGATGGTAAAAGTGATGTAAAAGTTCGAATGATCATGTAAAATAACTCTTAAATACTAAACTAATGACTAGTAAGGGTAAAACAGTCTTTTTAGTGCTAAAATCCACTTTTGGGGCCCACTTGGTGAGTGTTTGGGCTGAGTTTTGATGAGATCCACGTGCTATGAGGTCTTTTGGGCATGGAACGCCAGCTAGGGGGTCCACTTTGGGCGTTTGGACACCAGGCTCTGCTCCTTGGGCACTGGACGCCAAAAAGGGGCAGGAAGCTGGCGTTGGACGCCAGTTTTGGACCTTCTAGTCCGAAACAAAGTATGGAGTATTATACATTGCTGGAAAGCTCTGGAAGTCAGCTTTCCACCATTGAGAATGCTCCATTTGGACTTCTGTAGCTCCAAAAAATCTCTTCCAAGTGCAAGGAGGTCAGATCTGAACAGCATCTGCTGTGCTTTTTCTCTGTCTCTAAATCAGACTTTTACTCCAACTCCTCAATTTCATCCAGAAAATACCTAAAATGGTACAAAAAATGTACAAACTCAAAGTGAAATCCAAAAATATAAATTTATCACTAAAACCTGTAAAAACTTAATAAAAACTAAACAAAACATATTAAAAACTATATGAAAACTAAGCCAAAAAGCATATAAAATATACGCTCATCAGTTGCCTTGGTTTGATCTTTGATGTTTTTATTTTGGATGTGAGACCTAATCATTCCTTTCCTTTTCAGTTAGTATATAACAACTCTATGTCTTACTAATCCAAAAATAAAAACCTACTAGGGAATAAAAATTTTGTGTATTTGTCTATGTGAACTTTGAAGAGGAATTAATGCCAATGTATTATTTATTACTATTAATTTTCTTTCTTTTTTTTATAGATACTAGAAATAGATGTTGTAATAGTGGGGCATACTGGAGGTTGCTCTTGCATGAGTGTGAGGTGAAAACTGGTTGTTCTTTCAGGGAATGCAACTGCTCTATTCTATGAGAGCTGATACTCATTATCTGCCTCTTTTGATTTGTGCTTTATGTATTTTGTCTCAGTTTAATGTTGAATTCCTTATCCAAATCCATACAGTATATAAGTTATGTGCTAATGCTACAAATATAACTATTTTAGCTGTTAGTTTAATATTATTGATTTTAGCATGTAAAATATAAAGTTGGAATATACTATTTTTAATAATTGAATATTTTATCTCATAATTAAGTAAAATTTTAAGTGTAATGCATATTTGTTACTCAAATTTTGAACATTAAAGAGTACATAATTGTCTTCATTAATTACTTACATAACTTATATTTTATTAATAAATCAAACTAACACTACAAGAAAAGCAACGATTTAGCGACCAATTTTTCTTGAAAATCGGTAGCTAAACCTTTTGCGAACAATTTAGTGACCGATTCTGGTGGTCGCTAAAACTTTGGTCGTTAATTTGAAAATAGCGACCAATTTTCAACCAATGCTACCAAACTAGTACCAAACGATATCGGTCGCTAATAAAATCGGTCACTAAATGGCGACCACTTTTTTTGTCCCTAAATTAGTCGCTGAGAAAATCGGTCGCTAAATAGCCACTAACTTCTCGGTAGCTAAATCGGTCACTAAATCAAGCGCTGATGTCTGACCTGAAAATATAAAATCGGTCGCTAAATTGGTCACTGTTACTGATTTTCTATTTATAAATTTTTACTAATTATTTACAATATCTATATTGAAATATAGAAATTAAAAGAGACAATTCATAAATATTCATAATATCTATATCTAAATATAGAAATTAAAAGAGACAAAATTCATAAATACATCAAATTTATGATCCACAATCTAAATATACATTGATGGCTTACAATCCACAATCTAAATTCATGGTACATAGTACATTTACTACTCATATCTTACAACACTAAGCTTGTAAATCTACATTGATCTTCTGATTTACAAAAAGTACCACATAATATTGTGTGCAGCTAAATAAATGAGATTCTGAAAATAACGTGATCAGGAGTGCTGATTTTGTATCCAAGGATTTGGTTAGATTTAGCTATCTCCAAAAGTAATAATCTGATTTAACAACATCAAATGAAAGAAAATAATTGAAGCAAACGCATTTGTCTTAAATCTTTCTATACTTTGTTCTTTAAAATTTGGCAATATTATATTATAGGAAGAATAATATAAAAGGCTCCATTCCCTGGACCATGGCTTCAACCTATTCCAGAGCTTACATCGCAACCAAATTCTCTCAAGTCAAAAATCTTCTCCATGATTGCTGACCTTGAAATATTTATCCATATTCAGGAAAAATGGAAGCAACATAGCCAGATTGTGAGTCGCGGTTGCTCGAACAATGATGGCAGCATCTTCTATTTAGTTGCTGCATAATGGAAAAAATAAGAGAGTCACGAATGCAGATAAACTTGAAACAATTATAATAAACTTTGATCCTAATTTAGAATGGAAAATGGTGCACGAAATCACAATCACACTTTTGCAATTCCACACAACTAACCAGCAAGTGCACTGGGTCGTCCAAGCAATACCTTACGTGAGTAAGGGTCGATCCCACGGAGATTGTCGGCTTGAAGCAAGCTATGGTTATCTTGTAATTCTTAGTCAGGATATCAGTAATGATTCTTAGGTTAAATTGTAAAAAGTAAAAGAACATGAAATAAATACTTGTTATGCAGTAATGGAGAACAGGTTGAGGTTTTGGAGATGCTCTGTCTTCTGAATCTCTGTTTTCCTAATGTCTTCTTCTTAACACACGCAAGGTTCCTTCCATGGCAAGCTGTATGTTGGTGGATCACCGTTGTTAATGGCTACCATCCGTCCTCTCAGTGAAAATGGTCCAAATGCGCTGTCACCGCACGGCTAATCATCTGTCGGTTCTCACTTATGTTGGAATAGGATCCATTGATCCTTTTGCGTCTGTCACTACGCCCAGCACTCGCAAGTTTGAAGCTCGTCACAGTCATCCCTTCCCAGATCCTAATCGAAATACCACAGACAAGGTTTAGACTTTCTGGATCTCAGGAATGGCCGCCAATTGATTCTAGCTTATACCACGAAGACTCCGATCTTTCGGAATGGAGGCTAAGAGATACACACTCATGCTATTGCAGATAGAATGGAAGTGGTTGTCAGGCACGCATTTATAGGTGAGAATGATGATGAGTGTCACGGATCATCACATTCATCAGGTTGAAGTGCGAGTGAATATCTTAGAATAGAAACAAGCGTGATTGAATGGAAAACAGTAGTAATTGCATTAATTCATCAAGACACAGCAGAGCTCCTCACCCCCAACCATGGAGTTTAGAGACTCATGCCGTCAAAGATACAATATGAAACATGTAAAGTGTCATGAGGTACAAAATGAATCACTAAAAGTGGTTTTTATAATAAACTAGTGACCTAGGGTTACAGAAAATGAGTAAGCTAGGATAGTTAGTGTAGAAATCCATTTCCGGGCCCACTTGGTGTGTGCTTGGGCTGAGCATTGAAGCTTTCATATGTAGAGACTTTTCTTGGAGTTAAACGCCAGCTTTTATGCCAATTTGGGCATTTAACTCTAGCTTTTATGCCAGTTCTGGCGTTTTGACGCCAGAATTTTTATGCTGACTTGGAACGTCGGTTTGGGCCATCAAATCTCGGGCAAAGTATGGACTATTATATATTGCTGGAAAGCCCAGGATGTCTACCTTCCAACGCAATTGAGAGCGCGCCAATTGGAATCTATAGGAATGATTGGCATCTATAGGAACTCAGAATTCAGATAGTGTTATTGATTCTCCTAGTGCAGTATGTTGATTCTTGAACACAATTACTTTATGAGTCTTGGCCGTGGCCCTGAGCACTTTATTTTCTAGTATTACCACCGGATACATAAATGCTACAGACACATAACTGGGTGAACATTTTCAGATTGTGACTCAGCTTTGCTAGAGTCCCTAATTAGAAGTGTCCAGAGCTCTTAAGCACACTCTTTTGCTTTGGACCACGACTTTAACCGCTCAGTCTCAAGCTTTTCACTTGACACCTTCACGCCACAAGCACATGGTTAAGGACAGCTTGATTAGCCGCTTAGGCCAGGATTTTATTCCTTTAGGCGCTCCTATCCATTAATGCTCAAAGCCTTGGGCCCTTTTTACCCTTGCCTTTTGGTTTAAAGGGCTATTGGCTTTTTCTGCTTGCTTTTTCTTTTTCTTTCTTCTTTTTTTTTCGCCATATTTTTTTTTTCACTGCTTTTTCTTGCTTCAAGAATCAATTTTATGATTTTTTAGATTATCAATAACATTTCTCCTTTTTCATTATTCTTTCAAGCGCCAACAATTTTAACATTCATAAACAACAATTTCAAAAACATGCACTGTTCAAGCATTCATTCAGAAAAAAAAAAGTATTGCCACCACATCAAAATAATTAATCTATTTTAAAATTTGAAATTCATGTACTTTTTTTTCTTTTTCAGAAAACATTTTTTATTTAAGAGAGGTGAAGGATTCATAGGACATTTATAACTTTAAAGCATAGGCACTAGACACTAATGATCATGTAATAAAGACACAAATATAGATAAACATAAAGCATAGAAAATAAAAAAAAAACAGAAAAATAAGAACAAGAAAATTAAAGAACAGGTCCACCTTAGTGATGGCGGCTTGTTCTTCCTCTTGAAGATCTTATGAAGTGCTTTAGCTCCTCTATGTCTCTTCCTTGCCTTTGTTGCTTCTCTCTCATGGCCTTTTGGTCCTCTCTAATTTCATGGAGGATAGTGGAATGCTCTTGTCGAGGTCCATGAGTGGGCTCTCTTGTTCCCTCCATCCTTTTCTTAGTGATGGGCTTTTGAGATGAATCTCTCCACCTCCCATGACTCGGAGGTGGAAGCTTTTGCCTTCCCTTTCCTCTTTCTAGAGGTTTCTTCGGCCTTAGCTGCCATAAATGGTTACAAAAAGCAACACTTTTACCACATCAAACTTAGAAGGTTTGCTCGTCCTCGAGCAAAAGAAGAAAAAGGGATTAGAAGAAGAAGAAAGTGGAGGAGATGGAATGGGTATAGGAGGGAAATGGTTTGAATTTGATTTGTGAGGTGGGTGGGGTTTTTGGGGAAGAGTGGGTGGAGGTGATTGGTGAGGGGTATTTGGGGAAGGGTGTTATGGGAAGGTGTGAAGAAGAGAGAGATAGAGTTAAGATGTCAGGGTGGGGATCCTGTGGGGTCCACAGATCCTGAGGTGTCAAGAATTTTTCATCCATGCACCATGTTGGCGTGTGAACGCCCCTTGGAGTGCCAATCTTGGCGTTAAACACCAGGTTGCTGCCCATTTCTGGCGTTTAAACGCCAGCTTTGTGCCCTTTTTTGGCGTTAAACGCCAGTCTGGTGCCCTTTTCTGGCGTTAAACGCCCAGAATGGTGCCAGACTGGGCGTTTAACGTCCATTCTGCTACCCTTACTGGCGTTTGAACGCCAGTAAGCTCCTCCTCCAGGGTGTGCTATTTTTAATACTATTTTTCATTCTATTTTTTGCTTTTTCAGTTATTTTTGAGACTCCACATGATCATCAACCTAAAGAAAATATAAAATAACAATGGAAAATAAATATATAATTAAAGAACATTGGGTTGCCTCCCAATAAGCGCTTTTTTATTGTCTTTAGCTGGACCTTGACTGAGCTTTTATTCTAGTCTCAGTTTTCAAGATAATGTTTGATTCTCTGTCCATTAACAATGAACTATTTGTCAGAGTCAATATTCTGGAGCTCAACATATCCATATGATGACACACTTGTAATCACATATGGTCCCTTCCACCGGAATTTCAGTTTCTCGGGAAATAATTTGAGCCTAGAGTTAAACAGCAGAACCTTCTGTCCTGGTTCAAAGACTCTAGATGACAGTTTCTTGTCATGCCACCTTTTTGCTTTCTCCTTATAAATTTTTGCATTTTCAAAAGCATTAAGTCTGAATTCCTCTAGCTCATTCAGCTGGAGCAATCTTTTCTCTCCAGCTAACTTAGCATCCAGGTTTAGGAATCTGGTTGCCCAGTAGGCTTTATGTTCCAGTTCCACGGGCAGATGACAGGCCTTGCCATACACAAGCTAGTATGGAGAGGTTCCTATAGGAGTCTTGAATGCTGTTCTGTATGCCCACAGAGCATCATCCAAGCTTTTTGCCCAATCCTTTCTACGGGCAATTACAGTCCATTCCAGGATTCTTTTTAGTTCTCTATTAGAGACTTCAGCCTGCCCATTTATCTATGGATGATATGGAGTTGCTACTTTGTGGCTAATTCTATATCGGATCATAGCAGAGTAAAGCTGTTTATTGCAGAAATGAGTACCCCCGTCACTGATTAGTACTCTGGGAACACCAAATCTGCTGAAGATATATTTCTAGAGGAACTTCAGCACTGTCTTAGTATCATTAGTGGGTGTGGCAATTGCTTCTACCCCATTTAGATACGTAGTCTACTGCCACCAGAATGTACGTGTTTGAGTATGATGGTGGGAAAGGACCCATGAAGTCAGTTCCCCATACATCAAATAACTCAATCTCTAAGATCTCTTGTTGAGGCATGGCATAACCATGAGGTAAGTTACCAGCTCTCTGGCAACTGTCACAGTTACGCACAAACTCTCGAGCATCTCTATGGAGAGTAGGCCAGTAGAACCCACATTGGAGGATCTTAGTGGCTGTTCGTTCACCTCCGAAATGTCCTCCATATTGTGATCCATGGCAATGCCATAGGATCTTCTGTGCCTCTTCACTGGGCACGCATCTGCGGATCATTCCGTCTGCACATCTCTTAAAGAGATATGGTTCATCCCATAAGTAGTACTTTGCATCAGAAATTAATTTTTTCGTTTGATTCCTGTTGTATTCCTTGGGTATGAACCTCACAGCTTTATAATTTGCAATGTCTGCAAACCATGGTGCTTCCTGAATGGCGAAGAGTTGCTCATTCGAAAAGGTCTCAGAGATCTCAGTAGGAGGGAGGGACGCCCCTACTACTGGTTCTATCCGGGACAGGTGATCAGCTACCTGGTTCTCTGTCTCTTTTCTGTCTCTTATTTCTATATCAAACTCTTGCAGAAGCAACACCCATCTTATGAGCCTGGGTTTTTGATGAGCGGATAATTTATACGCTTTTTGGCATTGTTTTTAAGTAGTTTTTAGTATAATTTAGTTAGTTTTTATTATATTTTTATTAGTTTTTTAAATAAAATTCACATTTCTGGACTTTACTATGAGTTTGTGTATTTTTCTATGATTTCAGGTATTTTCTGGGTGAAATTGAGGGACTTGAGTAAAAATCAGATTCAGAGGTTGAAGAAGGACTGCAGATGCTGTTGGATTCTGACCTCCTTGCACTCAAAATGGATTTTCTGGAGCTACAAATATCCAAATGGCGCGCTCTCAATTGCGTTGAAAAGTAGACATCCAGGGCTTTCCCGAAATATATAATAGTCTATGCTTTGCCCGAGTTTAGATAACGTAAAATGGCGTTCAACGCCAGCTTCCTACCCTATTCTGGAGTTAAACGCCAGAAACATGTTGCAAAGTAGAGTTAAACGCCAGAAACAGGTTACAACCTGGAGTTTAACTCTAAAAGAAGTTTCTACACATGAAAGCTCAATGCTCAGCCTAAGTACACACCAAGTGGGCCCCGGAAGTGGATTTCTGCATCATTTACTTATCTCTGTAAACCCTAGTAACTAGTTTAATATAAATAGGACCTTTTACTATTATATTAGACGTCTTGGAACATCTTGAAAAATCTTGGAACATATTGGGACATCTCTGGACGTTTAGTTCTTAGATCATGGAGGCTGGCCATTCGGCCATGCCTGGACCTTGTTCTTATGTATTTTCAACAGTAGAGTTTCTACACACCATAGATTAAGGTGTGGAGCTCTGCTGTTCCTCATGAATTAATGCAAAGTAATATTGTTTTTCTATTCAATTCAAGCCTATTTCTTCTCTAAGCCTATTCAAGCCTATTATGTGACGCTCATCATTATTCTCACTTATGAACGCGTGCCTGACAACCACTTCCGTTCTACATGAAAACAAGCTTGAATGCATATCTCTTAGCCTCCTGATTCATGATCAGAGTCTTCGTGGTATAAGCTAGAATTATTGGCGGCCATTCTTGAGATCCGGAAAGTCTAAACCTTGTCTGTGGTATTCCGAGTAGGATCTGGGAAGGGATGGTTATGACGAGCTTCAAATTCGCGAGTGCTGGGCGTAGTGACAGACGCAAAAGGATTACTGAATCCTATTCCAGTAGGATCGAGAACCGACAGATGATTAGCCGTGCGGTGACAGCGCATTTTGGACCATTTTCACTGAGAGGACGGGATGTAGCCATTGACAACGGTGATGCCCTACATACAGCTTGCCATGGAAATGAGTAGGAATAATTGGATGAAAACAGCAGGAAAGCAGAGGTTCAGAAGGAACAAAAGCATCTCTATACGCTTATTTGAAACTCTCACCAATGAATTGCATAAGTATCTCTATCCTATTTTATATTTTAATTATCAATTCACCATAACCATTTAAATCCGCCTGACTAAGATTTGCAAGATGACCATAGCTTGCTTCAAGCCGACAATCTCCGTGGGATCGACCCTTACTCACGTAAGGTTTATTTCTTGGACGACCCAGTGCACTTGCTGGTTAGTTGTGCGAAGTTGTGACAAAGAACTAAAATTATGAACATGCGTATTAAGTCTTTAACGCCGTTACCAAGGAATGAACGATCACGATTTTGTGCACCAAGTTTTTGGTGCTGTTGCCGGGGATTGTTCGAGTTTGGACAACTGACGGTTCATCTTGTTGCTCAGATTAGGTAATTTTATTTTAATTATAAGCCTTTTGTTTTTTTTCTTTTTATTTTCGAAAAATTTTCAAAAAAAAAATTAATAAATTATTCTATGTTCTTCAGAATTTTTAAGAATGAATTCTAGAGTTTCAGATGATGCTTTTATCATCACAGGAGTCAGTTGATTCCCATCAATTTGGCTGTTGTATGTAATGTCTTGCTGAAGCTTGTTCTGCCCTGTCTAATCTCTTTAGACTGAAGCTTTAGACTAACATTGCATGATTCCTGGAATCTTTATTAAAAATTTTGAGTTTCTTATTTTCTTTTTCCAAATAATTTTCGAAAAATCCAAAAAATTTTTTAACAAAATCATAAAACCAAAAATATTTTGTGCTTCTTGTTTGAGTCTAGTGTCAAATTTTAAGTTTGGTGTCAATTGCATGTTTATCTCTTTCTTGCATTTTCGAAAATTCATGCATTGCATTCTTCATGATCTTCAAGTTGTTCTTGACGAATCCTCTTGTTTGATCTTCACATTTTCTTGTTGTGTGTTGCATTTTGTTTTTCATATGCATTCTCGCCTTCATAGTGTCTAAAAAATTAAAAATTTCTAAGTTTGGTGTCTTGCATGTTTTCTTTTCTTAAAAATTTTCAAAAATAAGTTCCTGGTGTTCATCTTGACATTCAAAATGTTCTTGGTGTTCATCTTGACATTCATAGTGTTCTTGCATGCATCATTTGTTTTGATCCAAAATCTTCATGCATTGAGTCTTTTTGATGTTTTTCTCTCTCATCATTAAAATTCAAAAATCAAAAAAATATCTTTCCCTTTTTCACTCATAATTTTCGAAAATTTGAGTTGACTTTTTCAAAACTTTTAAAATTTAGTTGTTTCTTATGAGTCAAGTCAAATTTTCTATTTAAAAATTCTATCTTTTTCAAATATTTTCTTTAAAAATCAAATCTTTTTCATTTTTTCTTTCATATTTTCGAAAACTTCAAAATTTATTTTCAAAATCTTTTTCTTATTTCCATTTCATATTTTCGAAATTAATGCTAACAATTAATGTGATTGATTCAAAAATTTCAAGTTGTTACTTGCCTAGTCAGAAAGGTTCAATTTTTAAATTTTAAAATCATATCTTTTTATTTCTTGTTAGTCAAGTAATCAACTTTAATTTTCAAAATCAAACCTTTTTAAATTTCTTTTTCAAATCTTTTTCAAAATAAATGTCAATCACATCTTTTTCAAAATCAATTTCAAAATCTTTTCTAACCTCTTATCTTTTCAAATTAATTTTCAAATCTTTTTCAAATTAATCCTATCTTTTTGTTTGATTCTTATCTTTTTCAAAACTACCTAACTAATTTTCTATCTCTTATTTTCGAAAACCCCTCCCCTCTTTTTCAAAATTCCTTTTTAATTAACTATTTGTTTTAAATTTTAATTTGATTTAATTTTAATTTCTCTTTTTAAATTTTCGAATTTTAACTTTAATTTTTAAATTAAAAACAAAAATATTTTTATTTTATTTTATTTTATTTTTGAATTATTCCCTCTCTCATCTCCTTCTATTTATTTATTTATCTACTAACACCCCTCTTTCACTCAAAAATTCGGACCCACTCTTCTCCTCTGTGTTCGAATTCTTATCTTTTCCTTCTTCCATTCTTCTCTTCTTATACTCATATAAGGAATCTCTATACTGTGACATAGATGATTCCATATTTTCTTTTCTGTTCTCTTCTTTTTCATATGAGCAGGAACAAGGATAAAGACATTCTTGTTGAAGCTGATCCTGAACCTGAAAGGACTCTGAAGAGGAAGCTAAGGGAAGCTAAAGCACAACTCTCTGGAGAAAATCTGACAGAAATTTTCGAAAAAGAAGGAGACATGGCTGAACCCAACAACAATGCAAGGAAGATATTTGGTGACTTTACTGCACCAAATTCCAACATACGTGGAAGAAGCATCTCAATCCCTGCCATTGGAGCAAACAATTTTGAGCTAAAGCCTCAATTAGTTTCTCTTGGGATAAGCTGGTCACGAGTTTCTTAGCCAAGTTTTTTCCTCCTCAAAAGCTGAGTAAGCTTAGAGTGGATATTCAAACCTTTCAGACAAAAAGAAGGTGAATCCCTCTATGAAGCTTGGGAGAGATACAAGTAACTGACCAAAAAGTGTCCCTCTGACATGCTTTCAGAATGGACCATCCTGGATAGATTCTATGATGGTCTGTCTGAATTAGCTAAGATGTCATTGGACCATTCTACAGATGGATCCATTCACCTAAAGAAAACTCCTGCAGAAGCTCAGGAACTCCTTGACATGGTTTCAAATAACCAGTTCATGTACACTTCTGAAAGGAATCCTGTGAGTAATGGGACGCCTCAGAGGAAGGGAGTTCTTGAAATTGATACTCTGAATGCCATATTGGCTCAGAATAAAATATTGACTCAGCAAGTCAATATGATTTCTCAGAGTCTGAATGGATTGCAAGCTGCATCCAACAGTACTAAAGAGGCATCTTCTGAAGAAGAAGCTTATGATCCTAAGAACCCTGCAATAGCAGAGGTGAATTACATGGGTGAACCCTATGGAAACACCTATAATCCCTCATAGAGAAATCATCCAAATTTCTCATGGAAGGATCAACAAAAGCCTCAACAAGGCTTTAATAATGGTGGAAGAAATAGGTTTAGCAATAGCAAGCCTTTTCCATTATCCACTCAGCAACAGACAGAGAATTCTGAGCAGAATCCATCTAGCTTAGCAAATATAGTCTCTGATCTATCTAAGGCCACTCTAAGTTTCATGAATAAAACAAGGTCCTCCATTAGAAATTTAGAGGCACAAGTAGGCCAGTTGAGTAAAAGGGTCACTGAAACTCCTCCTAGTACTCTCCCAAGCAATACAGAAGAGAATCTAAAAAGAGAGTGCAAGGCCATAACCTTACTTGGTGTGGCCAAACCCAGAGAGGGGGGGGGGGAGGACGTAAATCCTAGTGATGAAGACCTCTTGGGACGTTCACTGACCAATAAGGAGTTTTCCTTTGAGAAACCAAAGGAATCTGAGGCTCATACAGAGACCATAGAGATTTCATTCAACTTGTTTCTGCCCTTCATGAGCTCTGATAAGTATTCTTCTCCTGAAGAGGATGAAGACATTACTGAAGAGCAAGTTGCTAAGTACCTTGGTGCAATCATGAAGCTGAATGCCAAATTATTTGGTAATGAGACTTGGGAAGATGAACCTCCCTTGCTCACTAATGAACTGAATGCATTAGATAGGCAGAAATTACCTCAAAAGAAATAGAATCCTGGTAAATTCTTAATACCCTGTACCATAGGCACCATGACCTTTGAGAAGGCTCTGTGTGACCTGAGGTCAGGCATTAACCTTATGCCACTCTCTGTAACGGAGAGACTTGGGATCTTTGAGGTGCAAGCTGTCAGAATCTCATTAGAGATGGCAGACAACTCAAGAAAACAGGCTTATGGACTAGTAGAGGACGTGTTAGTAAAGGTTGAAGGCCTGTACATCCCTACTGATTTCATAATCCTAGACACTGGGAAGGATGAGGATGAATCCATCATCCTTGGAAGACCCTTCCTAGCCATAGCAAAAGCTGTGATTGATGTGGACAGAGGAGAGTTGGTCCTTCAACTGAATGAGGACAATCTTGTGTTCAAAACTCAAGGATCTCCTTCTATAACATTGGAGAGGAAGCATGAAAAGCTTCTCTCACTGCAAAGTCAACCAAAGCCCCCACAGTCAAACTCTAAGTTTGGTGTTGGGAGGCCACAACCAAACTCTAAGTTTGGTGTTGAACCCCCACATTCAAACTTTAAGTTTGGTGTTGAGAGGTCCCAACAATGCTCTGAACATCTGTGAGGCTCCATGAGAGCTCACTGTCAAGCTATTAACTTTAAAGAAGCGCTTGTTGGGAGGCAACCCGATGTTATTTAACTATATCTATTTATTTTCCATTGCTATTTTATGTTTTCCTTAGGTTGATGATCATGTGAAGTCACGAAAACAACTGAAAAATCCAAAAATAGAATGAAAAATAGCATTAAAAACAGCTCACCCTGGAGGAAGAGCTTACTGGCATTTAAACGCCAGTAAGAAGCATCAAACTGGCGTTTAACGCCAGGAAGAAACATCAAGCTGGCGTTAAACGCCAGAAACAAGCACCAGACTGGCGTTTAACGCCAGAACAGAGCATGGAATTGGCGTTAAATGCTAGAAACAAGTAGCAAGCTGGCGTTTAACGCCAGACATGCATTCTAAGGGCGTTTTGCACGCCTAATTGGAGCAGGGATGCTAAGTCCTTGACCCCACAGGATCTGTGGACCCCACAGGATTCCCACCTACCCTACCTCTTCTTCTCTCCTCTTCACACCTTTTCATACCACTCTTCCCCAAAATAACCTCCACCAATCACCTCCATTACTCCTCCAAAACCATCATACAACCCACCTACACCCATCCACTCATATTCAAACCATTCACACACCTCCACCTATACCTACTCACTTTTTTCTTCTTTTGCTCGAGGACGAGCAAACCTTCTAAGTTTGGTGTGGTAAAAGCATTGCTTTTTATTTTTCTATAACCATTTATGGCACCTAAGGCCAGAGAAACCTCTAGAAAGAGGAAAGGGAAGACAAAAGCTTCCACCTCCGAGTCATGGGAGATGGAGAGATTCATCTCAAGGGTCTATAGCTCAGTAAGTAGAGCATTTGACAGCACAACAAGAGAGCCCACTCATGGACCTCAACAAGAGCATGAGGAATTCCTCACCATGAAATCCCTGAGATGCCTCAGGGGATGCACTTTCCTCCACAAAACTATTGGGAGTAAATCAACACCTCCCTAGGAGAATTAAGTTCCAACATGGGACAACTAAGGATGGAGCACCAAGAGCATTCCATCCTCCTCCATGAAATTAGAGAAGATCAAAGAGCTTTGAGGGAGGAGCAACAAATGCAAGGAAGAGACATAGAGGAGCTCAAGAACACCATTGGTTCTTCAAGAGGAAGAAGACGCCACCCTCACTAAGGTGGACCCGTTCCTTAATCTCCTTGTTCTTATTTTTCTGTTTTTCGTTTACTATACTTTATATTTATGTTTATGTTTGTGTCTTTATTACATGATCATTAGTGTTTAAGCGTCTATGTCTTAAAGCTATGAATGTCCTATGAGTCCATCACCTCTCTTAAATGAAAACTGTTCTAAAAACAAAAGAACAAGAAGTACATGATTTCGAATTCATCCTTGAAATTAGTTTAATTATTTTGATGTGGTGACAATACTTTTTGTTTTCTGAATGAATGCTTGAACAGTGCATATGTCTTTTGAATTTGTTGTTTATGAATGTTAAAATTGTTGGCTCTTGAAAGAATGATGAAAAGGAGAAATGTTATTGATAATCTGAAAAATCATAAAATTGATTCTTGAAGCAAGAAAAAGTAGTGAATACAAAAGCTTGCGAAAAAAAAAGGAAAAGAAAAATGGCGAAAAAAAAAGAGAAGGAAAAAGAAAAAGCAAGCAGAAAAAGCCAAAAGCTCTTTAAACCAAAAGGCAAGAACAAAAAGCCAATAGCCCTTAAAACCAAAAGGAAAAGGTAAAAAGGATCCAAGGCTTTGAGCATCAGTGGATAGGAGGGCCTAAAGAAATAAAATCCTGGCCTAAGCAGCTAAACCAAGCTATCCCTAACCATGTGCTTGTGGCATGTAGGTGTCAAGTGAAAACTTGAGACTGAGCGGTTAAAGTCGAGGTCAAAAGCAAAAAAAGAAGAGTGTGCTTAAGAACCCTGGACACCTCTAATTGGGGACTCTAGCAAAGCTGAGTCACAATCTGAAAAGGTTCACCCAGTTATGTGTCTGTGGCATTTATGTATCCGGTGGTAATATTGGAAAACAAAGTGCTTAGGGCCACGGCCAAGACTCATAAAGTAGCTGTGTTCAAGAATCAACATACTGAACTAGGAGAATCAATAACACTATCTGAATTCTGAGTTCCTATATATGCTAATCATTCTGAACTTCAATGGACAAAGTGAGATGCCAAAACTATTCAAGAGGCAAAAAGCTAATAGTCCCGCTCATCTGATTGGAGCTAAGTTTCATTGATATTTTGGAATTTATAGTATATTCTCTTCTTTTTATCCTATTTGATTTTCAGTTGCTTGGGGACAAGCAACAATTTAAGTTTGGTGTTGTGATGAGCGAATAATTTATACACTTTTTGGCATTGTTTTTAAGTAGTTTTTAGTATAATTTAGTTACCTTTTATTATATTTTTATTAGTTTTTAAATAAAATTCACATTTCTGGACTTTACTATGAGTTTGTATGTTTTTCTGTGATTTCAGATATTTTCTGGCTAAAATTGAGGGACTTGAGCAAAAATCAGATTCAGAGGTTGAAGAAGGACTGCAGATGCTGTTGGATTCTGACCTCTCTGCACTCAAAGTGGATTTTCTGGAGCTACAAGAGTTTCAATGGCGCGCTCTCAATTACGTTGGAAAGTAGACATCCAAGGCTTTCCCACAATACATAATAGTCCATACTTTGCCCGAGTTTAGATGACGCAAACTGACGTTCAACGCCAGCTTCCTGCCCTATTCTGGAGTTAAACGCCAGAAACAGGTTTCAAAGCAGAGTTAAACGCCAGAAATAGGTTACAACTTGGCATTTAACTCCAAAAGAAGTCTCTACACATGAAAGCTCAATGCTCAACCCAAGCACACACCAAGTGGGCCCCGGAAGTGGACTTCTGTATCATTTACTTATCTCTGTAAACCCTAGTAACTAGTTTAATATAAATAGGACCTTTTACTATTGTATTAGAAATCTTGGAACATCTTGAAACATCTTGGAACATCTTGGGACATCTCTGGACGTTTAGTTCTTAGATCATGGAGGCTGGCCATTCGGCCATGCCTGGACCTTGTTCTTATGTATTTTCAACAGTAGAGTTTCTACACACCATAGATTAAGGTGTAGAGCTCTGCTGTTCCTCAGGAATTAATGCAAAGTAATATTGTTTTTCTATTCAATTCAAGCCTATTTCTTCTCTAAGATATCCATTCGCACACAAGAACATGATGAATGTGATGATTATGTGATGCTCATCATCATTCTCACTTATGAACGCGTGCCTGACAACCACTTCCGTTCTACATGAAAACAAGCTTGAATGCATATCTCTTAGCCTCCTGATTCACGATCAGAGTCTTCGTGGTATAAGCTAGAATTATTGGCAGCCATTCTTGAGATCCGGAAAGTCTAAACCTTGTCTGTGGTATTCCGAGTTGAATCTGGGAAGGGATGGCTGTGACGAGCTTCAAACTCCCGAGTGCTGGGCGTAGTGACAGACGCAAAAGGATTACTGAATTCTATTCCAGCAAGATCGAGAACCGACAGATGATTAGCCGTGCGGTGACAGCGCATTTTGGACCATTTTCACTGAGAGGACGGGATGTAGCCATTGACAACGGTGATGCCCTACTTGCAGCTTGCCATGGAAAGGAGTAGGAATGATTGGATGAAGACAGCAGGAAAGCAGAGGTTCAAAAGGAACAAAAGCATCTCTATACGCTTATCTGAAACTCTCATCAATGAATTGCATAAGTATCTCTATCCTATTTTATATTTTAATTATATTTTAATTATCAATTCACCATAACCATTTAAATCCGCCTGACTGAGATTTGCAAGATGACCATAGCTTGCCTCAAGCCCTCCGTGGGATCGACCCTTACTCACGTAAATTTATTGCTTGGACGACCCAGTGCATTTGCTGGTTAGTTTTGTGAAGTTTTGACAAAGAACTAAAATTATGAACATGCGTATTAAGTCTTTAACGCCGTTACCAAGGAATGAACGATCACGATTTCATGCACCAGTTTTGAATCCTGCTTTGTGAGTAGATATTTAAGAGCATCATGGTCAGTATACATAATCACTTTTGAACCTACTAAATAGGATCTAAACTTGTCAATGGCATAAACCACTGCAAGCAACTCTTTTTCTGTGGTTGTGTAGTTTTTCTGTGCGTCATTTAGAACACGGCTGGCATAGTAAATGACGTGCAGAAGTTTGTTATGCCTCTGTCCTAATACTGCACCAATGGCATGGTCACTGGCATCACACATTAGTTCGAATGGTAATGTCCAGTCTGGTGCAGAAATAACTGGTGCTGTGACCAGCTTAGCTTTCAGAGTTTCAAACGCCTATAAACACTCTGTGTCAAACACAAATGGTGTGTCAGCAGCTAGTAGATTGCTCAGAGGTTTTGCAATTTTTGAAAAATCTTTTATAAACCTCCTATAGAATCCTGCATGCCCCAGAAAGCTTATGATTGCCTTAACATTAGCAGGTGGTGGTAATTTTTCAATTACTTCCACTTTAGCTTGATCCACCTCTATTCCCTTGTTTGAAATTTTATGCCCAAGGACAATTCCTTCAGTCACCATAAAGTGACATTTTTCCCAGTTTAAAATTAGGTTGGTCTCTTGGCATCTTTTCAGAACAAGTGCTAAATGGTCAAGACAGGAGCTGAAAGAGTCTCCAAATACTGAAAAGTCATCCATGAAGACTTTCAGAAATTTCTCTACCATATCAGAGAAGATAGAGAGCATGCACCTTTGAAAGGTTGCAGGTGCATTGCACAGACCAAAGGGCATCCTTCTGTAGGCAAATACTCCAGAAGGACATGTGAATGCTGTTTTCTCTTGGTCCTGAGGATCTACTGCAATTTGGTTGTAACCTGAATAGCCATCCAAAAAGTAGTAGTATTTATGACCTGCTAGTCTCTCTAGCATCTGGTCTATGAATGGTAAAGGAAAATGATCATTTCTAGTGGCTGTATTGAGCCTTCTGTAGTCAATATACATACGCCATTCTGTAACTGTTCTTGAAGGAACCAGTTCATTCTTTTCATTATGAACCACTGTCATGCCTCCCTTCTTGGGGACAACGTGGACAGGGCTCACCCAGGGGCTATCATAAATAGGATAAATAATCCCAGCCTCTAGTAACTTAGTGACCTCTTTCTGCACCACCTCCTTCATGGATGGATTTAGCCGCCTCTAACCACTGGCTTAGCATCATCCTCCAATAGGATCTTGTGCATGCATCTTGCTGGGCTAATGCCATTAAGATCACTTATGGACCACCCAAGAGCTGTCTTATGTGTTGTCAGCACCTGAATTAGTGCTTTCTCTTCCTGTGGATTTAAAGCAGAGCTTATGATCACCGGAAAAGTGTCACCTTCTCCCAGAAATGCATATTTCAGGGATGGTGGTAGTGGTTTGAGCTCGGGTTTAGGAGGCTTATCCTCCTCCTGAGGAATTTTCAGAGGTTCTTTTATTTCCTCTGGTTCCTCCAGATCAGGCTGAACATCTTTAAAGATGTCCTCTAGCTCTGATTCGAGACTCTCAGTCATATTGATCTCTTCCACCAAGGAGTCAATAATATCAACGCTCATACAGTCATTTGATGTGTCTGGATGCTGCATAGCTTTGACAACATTTAACTTGAACTCATCCTCATTGACTCTCAGGGTCACTTCCCCTTTTTGGACATCAATGAGAGTTCGTCCAGTTGCTAGGAAGGGTCTTCCTAGAATGAGAGTTGCACTCTTGTGCTCCTCTATTTCCAGCACTACAAAGTCAGTGGGAAAGGCAAATGGCCCAACCTTGACAATCATGTCCTCAATTATGCCTGATGGGTATTTAATGGAGCCATCAGCAAGTTGAAGACATATCCAGGTTGGTTTGACCTCTTCAGTCAAGCCAAGCTTTCTGATAGTGGATGTGATGCGCATAAACTAGTTATGCTACGATTTAGGAAATTGCACGATCGGCAAAATTCCTTCCGGCAAGTGCACCGGTTATCGTCAAGTAAAAACTCACAATAGAGTGAGGTCGAATCCCACAAGGATTGGTTGAGTGAGCAATTCGGATTAGAAGTGTGTTCTAGTTGAGCGGAATCAAGATTTAGATGAGAATTGCGGAATGTAAAATTGGCGGGAAAAGTAAATGACAAGAAATTGAAATGGCGGAATCTTAAATTGCATGAATTAAAGAGCAGAAGCTAAATTGCTGAAATTAAAAGGGAATGGGGGTGATTGCATGAATTGAGTTGCAGAATGTAAAGAGAAAGTGGAAATCAGAAATGGGGAATTCATTGGGTGTTAGGAGATATTGAGATCTCCGAATCAAAACATGTATATCTCTTCCTCAACCAATGCATTCATTGAATTTTGCTTGGCAATCTTATATGATTGGATCCCAATCCCTTGGCTCACCAATTCTCTCTAAAAACAAACAAATTCCCAATCCCTTGGTTTAAATGTTCATAAGAAGAGATGATGCTCGATCACTGATTATACCACACAGTTTCATGAACCACAATTTGGTAGGATTACATGTCACAATATCCATCCAAACCCCAATCCAATTCACTGTGAGAAAGCTTCTCTAGCATGAATCCTCCATTCCTTTCCCAAGGTTCCGAAGGATTCCAATTATGGGTAGTTTCTTTCCCAAGACAACTACCCAATGGAATTAGATCGAGAAGCTTTCTAACAAAATTCAAGAGAAAAGATTGAAGAAGAAGATAAACTATTATTGATTCATTGAATTACAATAGAGCTCCCTAACCCAATGAAAGGGGGTTTAGTGAGTCATAGCTCTGAATTCAATTACAAAGAAATGAAAACTAGCTAAATGCAAAAGTAAAAGTTCCAAAAGTCCCCCTCTAACTTAAATTCTATCCTATTTATACACTTTCTATATTGAGCTTCTATTGTGTTTCTTGGGCTTTGAGGCCTCTCCCTGCTTTCCTTTTGCTTTGGGTTTATGATCCATAATCTTGATGAGGCTGCTGATCCAAATTCTGTAACATTCATTGAGCCAACTTAGTGATAATCAAATAATGACACATGACTCAACAAATTGAAATTTCAGACTCATCAATCCTTCAGGCCCAGTCCCATAAACCATGATATTCAATTGGGTTTCATGCCAGAGTAAGTTTAAGTTAATGTTTGTGCTCAAAGACTAACTTAAACCGCAATATTTTTGGCCCAGAAACCTTTTTCAAGAGTGGCGTTTAAGTTGCAGTTTAAGCTTAAACTACAGCTTAAACGCCAGACACTTCCAGTGAAGCCTTTTGTAGAAGCACGTTTAAGCTTCAGTTTAAGGTTAAACTGAAGCTTAAACGTGGAAATGGAAGAAGGCAGCCCTGGAGAGTCATGTAGTCGAACACGTTTAAGCTTCAGTTTAAGGTTAAACTGAAGCTTAAACGTGGAGATAGGAAGGGCAGCCCTGGAGGTCGAACACGTTTAAGCTCCAGTTTAAGGTTAAACTGGAGCTTAAACGTGGAGGAGGAGAAAGCCATCCTGGAGGTCGAACACGTTTAAGCTCCAGTTTAAGGTTAAACTGGAGCTTAAACGTGGAAGAGGAGAAAGGTAGCCCTGGAGGTGTCGAACACGTTTAAGCTCCAGTTTAAGGTTAAACTGGAGCTTAAACGTGGAAATGGAGAAAGCAACCCTGGAGGAGAAACTTGGTCGAACACGTTTAAGCTCCAGTTTAAGGTCAAACTGGAGCTTAAACGTGGAAATGGCTCCCTGGTGCTTTTCCCCTTTCTGGCGTTTAACCTCCAGTTTAAGGTTAAACTGGAGGTTAAACGTGGAACTGCCCCCCTTGGTGCCCTTCTCACTTCTGGCGTTTAACCTCCAGTTTAAGGTTAAACTGGAGGTTAAACGTGGAAATGCTTCTTTGGTGAGACTTTCATTCTGGCGTTTAACCTCCAGTTTAAGGTTAAACTGGAGGTTAAACTTCAATTTCAGCATTTCTTAGCCTTCCTGATTCTGGCGTTTAAGCTCCAGTTTAGGCTTAAACTGGAACTTAAACTCCACATGTGATATTCAAGCTTCCTTTATTGATTTTGTTGCTTCCTTGCTTAGCCTCTTCTTCCCTGAAATCATCCAAACAATTGCATCAAAGTCTTGCAAAATTTCATGAGAAATCTTCCATTAATAGCATTCAAGTAATATAACTAAAAACTCATGGAATTTGCATCAAAATCATACTGTTTGGATGGTTCATTGCTTTGTTCTCATTTTAACCATTCTTGGTTACTTTAAGCTCAAGAAAATGCATAAAACAACTAAAACTAACAGAAAAATGCTAGTGAAACTAGCCTAAGATGCCTTGGCATCACAACACCAAACTTAATACTTGCTTGTCCCTAAGCAAGTCCTGAGTTATTTGAGAAGAAAGTATGAAACAGAAAGCAATTACATTGGCTATATTAGCAAGCATTTGAAGTTCATCAGAAGGGTTTTATGCAGAAAGTTGCAGCATCACTTTTTCATTCTTATCAGGTAAGATTATCACTTTTTCATTGCATCCATCAAACACTGCTATGGCCTCTTGTTATTCTTATGTCCTTGGCACTTTTCTTTTCTTTGTTTTTCTTTTCTTTTTCTTAGAGCTTTTTTTGCTCCTTGTTTGCTTAGTGTCATGTGTTGCACAAGCCTTTGGCATTTTCTTTTTCTTATCAGTGCACTACACATATCCACTTTAGGCATTTTAGTTCACATTTCTTCTTGAGACATTGGTGCCCAGCACCTCTTTGTGTGACTAAATGTTTTGTATTTAGGTTGCTCTTGATAATGGACTTTTGGTTGATAATCCCGGGTTAGTTAACCCAAGTTACCGAGTGTTGAAACACTCCTCAGAACCTATTCATCCAAGCATATCCTTAATACATAAACACCACAGGCATTTGTCTCAGAAGTTCAAACCATTGGTGCCTAGCTTATTTTCTCAATTTTTTTTGCTTTTTGGTTGCCCTTTTTCAGTGGCTTTTTCTTCTTCTTTTTCTTTCTTTTTCATGGCCAAAGACATTTATTCATCAAGATCCATAGACAGTTTTCAATTTCTACACAAAAAATGATAATTCTACACTCTATTTCCAGTGATCTGACTTAAACAATCAAGCATGCATACCACCACTTAATTCTACTTGATTTGTCACTAATTGAGCCAAGTCACTTTTGTTCAACTTTTCTTTTATTTTTGGAAACAGAACAAGCATGGCAAGCACTTGTTTAAGAAGGTGAAGTTATATCCAAACATCTAGGCATTCACTTTATTCAAAGCAATAAACAGACAAATATACTAAAAACTTCACATTCCAGAAAGATTCAACATTTACAGTTTAAACCAGAACAAGCATGCTTTTGTTTTGCCCTCTTTAAAGAATTATCAAGGAACAATACCACCTTGTGAAATTCCTTGTTTTCTCTTTGTTGCCAGGAAACACTTTGATTTCTCCTTCTTCTCCTAATTGTTGCTTCATGTTTTAAGATCCTTGTTTCCTTTCCTGCAAAGAGTGATGAAGTTGCTTGCTCTTCAAGCACTTGAGTGGTTAGCTCAACTATGTGTGGGTAAGTATCTGAGTCTTAAGTTGGTGTGTGAACACCAAACTTAGTCTCCCACTTACTTCTCTGTTCTTTGAATCCTTGAGTTCTCTTTGGAATGAAGTTGCTGCTAAGGGTTTTAAGCATTTCTGTGACTGCTTAGAATGGTTGTTCCTTTCATATAATTCAAAGGTTGTTGTATTCAGTTGATCTTTATGGTGGAACACCAAACTTAGAGGCACACATTCCCCTTTGAATTATTGATCCACGAATTCATTGTTTGGTGTGAAACACCAAACTTAATTCTTTGCAATGCACAGAAACTACTTCACCCTTTTTTATTGAAACAAATAAAGAAACAGCAAAAGGGTATTACCTCAGGTTGGGTTGCCTCCCAACAAGCGCTTCTTTAACGTCATTAGCTTGACGGTCAGCTTCCTCAGTTGAGGTGATATTTAACCTTGTCCTTCTCCTCCACATCTCCCAAGTAATGTTTGAGTCTTTGACCGTTCACAATGAAGGTTCGTTGTGACTTTTCTTCCATGATTTCTACTTGTCCATATTTGGAGACCTTGGTGACAAGGAATGGTCCAGACCACCTTGATTTTAGCTTCCCTGGAAATAGCTTCAGCCTAGAATTGTAGAGCAATACTTTTTGTCCTTCTTCAAATTTCCTTGGGGCTATGTTGCTGTCATGCTTCTTCTTTGCTCTTTCTTTGTAAATTTTGGCATTCTCATAAGCTTCAGCTCTGAACTCTTCCAACTCTTGAATTTGCAACATCCTTCTTTCTCCAGCAGCTTTGCTGTCCAAGTTCAAAAGTTTCAAGGCCCAGTATGCCTTGTGCTCCAACTCCAGTGGCAAATGGCAAGCTTTTCCGTATACTAGTTGGTAAGGAGACATTCCAATTGGTGTTTTGAAAGCTGTCCTATATGCCCAAAGAGCATCATCTAGCTTAATCGACTAGTCCTTCCTTGAAGTTCCCACAGTCTTTTCCAGGATCCTTTTGAGTTCTCTGTTAGATATTTCGGCTTGCCCACTTGTTTGTGGATGGTATGGTGTGGCTACCTTGTGTTTGACTCCATATTTTAGAAGCAATGCCTCTAATGGTTTGTTGCAGAAGTGGCTTCCTCCATCACTGATGATTGCTCTTGGAACCCCAAAACGGCAAAAAATGTGTTTTCTGAGGAAGTTCATGACTACCTTATTATCATTGGTTGGAGTTGCTATTGCTTCAACCCATTTGGAGACATAGTCTACTGCCACAAGAATGTAATTATTTGAGTATGAGGAGGGAAAGGGTCCCATGAAATCTCTCCCCCATACATCAAACAATTCAAGTTCCAGAATGAATTGTTGTGGCATTTCATTTCTTCTTGGCAGGTTCCCCGCTTTCTGGCATTCATGGCAGTGCTTCACTAGTTCCTTTGCATCTTTGAAGATAGTGGGCCAATAAAAACCACACTGCAACACCTTAGCTGCTGTTCTTTCTCCTGCAAAATGTCCTCCATAAGTGGAGCCATGGCAGTCCCATAAGACTTCCCTTCCTTCTTCCTCTGATATGCATCTTCTGAGTATTCCATCGGAACATTTTTTGAACAAGTATGGTTCGTCCCAGATGAAGTATTTGGCATCATTTACCAATTTCTTCCTTTGATGCTTGTTAAATTCCAACGGCAAACTCCCAGTGGCCTTGAAGTTTGCTATGTCTGCAAACCAAGGTGCTTTGTGAATTACCATGAGTTGTTCATCAGGAAAGCACTCATTTATATGTGTGCTTTGTGCGCTTCCTTCTTCACATGGTATCCTTGATAAATGGTCTGCCACCTTGTTCTCTACACCCTTCTTGTCTTTGATTTCAATGTCAAATTCCTGCAACAAAAGAACCCATCTAATAAGTCTTGGTTTGGATTCTTGTTTAGCAAGTAAGTATTTTAAAGCTGAATGATCAGTGAAGACAATGACTTTAGATCCAATGAGATAGGATCTAAATTTGTCAAATGCAAAGACTATTGCCAAGAGTTCTTTTTCAGTGGTTGTGTAATTCCTTTGGTTATCATTCAAGACTTTACTGGCATAATAAATCACATGTACCAAATTGTCTTTCCTTTGTCCTAACACTGCCTCAATAGCAAGGTCTGATGCATCACACATCAGTTCAAAAGGTAAGTTCCAATCAGGTGGGGCAATGATAGGTGCAGAGGAAAGTTTTTGCTTCAAAAGTTCATAGGCTAGCATGCAATTTTTATCAAATACAAAGGGTGTATCAGAGACAAGCAAGTTACTCAAAGGTTTGGCTATTTTAGAAAAGTCTCTAATAAACCTTCTGTAAAAACCAGCGTGTCCCAAAAAACTCCTAACTGCCTTGACATTACTTGGTGGAGGTAGTTTTTCAATGAGTTCCACCTTAGCTCTGTCCACCTCAATGCCTCTATTAGAGATTTTGTGGCCAAGGACTATTCCTTCTGTGACCATGAAATGACATTTTTCCCAGTTTAATACTAGGTTAGTCTCTTGGCACCTCTTAAGCACTAAGGCAAGGTGGTGTAGGCAGCTAGGAAAAGAATCTCCAAACACAGAAAAATCATCCATGAAGACCTCAATAAATTTTCAATCATGTCCGAAAAGATGGACAGCATGCATCTTTGGAAAGTGGCAGGTGCATTGCACAATCCAAAGGGCATGCGTCTATAAGCAAAAACTCCATATGGACTTCACAGTGTCACAAATTCTCAGGAATTTTGTGAGATGTTGGTTGGGATCTTCATTAGCACTCCCACCAAATGAACAATGATTCTCCACAAGTGATATTAGCTGTGGTTTGAGTTCAAAATTGTTGGCCTGAATGGGTGGTTTCTGAATGCTGCTACCACAATTCCCAGAGGTTGGGTTTATGTATGAACTAAGAACCCTCCTCTCAGGAATGGCATTGTTTCCATCAGCTCTCTCATGGTTGTGAACTTCTCTATCCATGTTGAGATCTAGAGCTTCCTCAAAATTGTCCTCAGATTCTCCTTCAGATTCCTCTTCTCCCAGTACTCTCTTCCCTCTTGCTTCCCTTCTCAGTCTATGAAGGGTCCTCTCTGGTTCGGTATATGGAGGAGTTGATGTCTCTCCTCTCCTACCTGTCATACAAGAACACAACACAGGCAACAAACAAGTGAAATACTCTTGGTTAATGGAAGAGTATGGTTAGAGCAATTGAGGAATTAATTCAAACAGTTAGTGAGTCAGTGGGTTAGTTGCTTGAATTTAAAGGCATAAAGAAAGAAAGCATGTAACAGAGTGCAGAAATTAAAATTCAACAAGTAACTTGTACTGAATTAATCAAAACAAAAAAAAATGCTCAATCTAGTTAACTTCCAATTTGAGAATTGTCAATCGAAAACCAATCCCGGCAACGGCGCCATAAACTTGATGCGCATAAACTAGTTATGCTACGATTTAGGAAATTGCACGATCGGCAAAATTCCTTCCGGCAAGTGCACCGGTTATCGTCAAGTAAAAACTCACAATAGAGTGAGGTCGAATCCCACAAGGATTGGTTGAGTGAGCAATTCGGATTAGAAGTGTGTTCTAGTTGAGCGGAATCAAGATTTAGATGAGAATTGCGGAATGTAAAATTGGCGGGAAAAGTAAATGACAAGAAATTGAAATGGCGGAATCTTAAATTGCATGAATTAAAGAGCAGAAGCTAAATTGCTGAAATTAAAAGGGAATGGGGGTGATTGCATGAATTGAGTTGCAGAATGTAAAGAGAAAGTGGAAATCAGAAATGGGGAATTCATTGGGTGTTAGGAGATATTGAGATCTCCGAATCAAAACATGTATATCTCTTCCTCAACCAATGTATTCATTGAATTTTGCTTGGCAATCTTATATGATTGGATCCCAATCCCTTGGCTCACCAATTCTCTCTAAAAACAAACAAATTCCCAATCCCTTGGTTTAAATGTTCATAAGAAGAGATGATGCTCGATCACTGATTATACCACACAGTTTCATGAACCACAATTTGGTAGGATTACATGTCACAATATCCATCCAAACCCCAATCCAATTCACTGTGAGAAAGCTTCTCTAGCATGAATCCTCCATTCCTTTCCCAAGGTTCCGAAGGATTCCAATTATGGGTAGTTTCTTTCCCAAGACAACTACCCAATGGAATTAGATCGAGAAGCTTTCTAACAAAATTCAAGAGAAAAGATTGAAGAAGAAGATAAACTATTATTGATTCATTGAATTACAATAGAGCTCCCTAACCCAATGAAAGGGGGTTTAGTGAGTCATAGCTCTGAATTCAATTACAAAGAAATGAAAACTAGCTAAATGCAAAAGTAAAAGTTCCAAAAGTCCCCCTCTAACTTAAATTCTATCCTATTTATACACTTTCTATATTGAGCTTCTGTTGTGTTTCTTGGGCTTTGAGGCCTCTCCCTGCTTTCCTTTTGCTTTGGGTTTATGATCCATAATCTTGATGAGGCTGCTGATCCAAATTCTGTAACATTCATTGAGCCAACTTAGTGATAATCAAATAATGACACATGACTCAACAAATTGAAATTTCAGACTCATCAATCATTCAGGCCCAGTCCCATAAACCATGATATTCAATTGGGTTTCATGCCAGAGTAAGTTTAAGTTAATGTTTGTGCTCAAAGACTAACTTAAACCGCAATATTTTTGGCCCAGAAACCTTTTCCAAGAGTGGCGTTTAAGTTGCAGTTTAAGCTTAAACTACAGCTTAAACGCCAGACACTTCCAGTGAAGCCTTTTGTAGAAGCACGTTTAAGCTTCAGTTTAAGGTTAAACTGAAGCTTAAACGTGGAAATGGAAGAAGGCAGCCCTGGAGAGTCATGTAGTCGAACACGTTTAAGCTTCAGTTTAAGGTTAAACTGAAGCTTAAACGTGGAGATAGGAAGGGCAGCCCTGGAGGTCGAACACGTTTAAGCTCCAGTTTAAGGTTAAACTGGAGCTTAAACGTGGAGGAGGAGAAAGCCATCCTGGAGGTCGAACACGTTTAAGCTCCAGTTTAAGGTTAAACTGGAGCTTAAACGTGGAAGAGGAGAAAGGTAGCCCTGGAGGTGTCGAACACGTTTAAGCTCCAGTTTAAGGTTAAACTGGAGCTTAAACGTGGAAATGGAGAAAGCAACCCTGGAGGAGAAACTTGGTCGAACACGTTTAAGCTCCAGTTTAAGGTCAAACTGGAGCTTAAACGTGGAAACGGCTCCCTGGTGCTTTTCCCCTTTCTGGCGTTTAACCTCCAGTTTAAGGTTAAACTGGAGGTTAAACGTGGAACTGCCCCCCTTGGTGCCCTTCTCACTTCTGGCGTTTAACCTCCAGTTTAAGGTTAAACTGGAGGTTAAACGTGGAAATGCTTCTTTGGTGAGACTTTCATTCTGGCGTTTAACCTCCAGTTTAAGGTTAAACTGGAGGTTAAACTTCAATTTCAGCATTTCTTAGCCTTCCTGATTCTGGCGTTTAAGCTCCAGTTTAGGCTTAAACTGGAACTTAAACTCCACATGTGATATTCAAGCTTCCTTTATTGATTTTGTTGCTTCCTTGCTTAGCCTCTTCTTCCCTGAAATCATCCAAACAATTGCATCAAAGTCTTGCAAAATTTCATGAGAAATCTTCCATTAATAGCATTCAAGTAATATAACTAAAAACTCATGGAATTTGCATCAAAATCATACTGTTTGGATGGTTCATTGCTTTGTTCTCATTTTAACCATTCTTGGTTACTTTAAGCTCAAGAAAATGCATAAAACAACTAAAACTAACA